>NC_064816.1:153693206-153708293 GCF_023721935.1 Panthera uncia
CTCTCTCTCTCTCTCCCTCTCTCTCTCTCTCCCTCTCTCCTCCTCTCCCCCTCTCCCCCTCCCCTGCTAGTGCTTTCTCCCTCTCTCTCTCTCAAAATAAATAAACATTTAAAAAATAAATTAGTTGGACTTAAAATTTAGACAGCATGCTTTGGTATCTGGATACCTTACCGCAGCAAAAGGTACCAATTAGGGGAAGGTGTTGTGCTTCTGTCTATAGCCACAAGTGGCCTCATGCCTCCAGAGGGTGTCAGGGAAGACAAGGGACGTTCTGGAGACAGCCTTGTGTCGTTGGGTATGGCTTCGGAGAGAGCATTAGCAACCAATTCTGCTCTCCATCCTCACTGTGAATTCAGCTGCGTTCACTCCAGCCTCCTCTGCACGACACACGTCTTTCTTTGCTTCCCTCCTGTAGTCCTTTCGTGCTGCTTTTCGGGGGCTTGTACATTTTGAAGAACTCTAATGTCTATAGCACTTCCCGAATTGTAGATCTGGACAGTATTGAAGGGCAGTGGGGCCTCCCAAAGAGCCTGTTTTGCTTGACTAAGTTCTTTTGCTGTATTGATTTAGTAAAAGAAATCCTGGGCTAACATTCAATTTCTTCATGGTTCTTAAAAATCTGAGGCATCACCAAGGGCTTTCTTTGCATTCCGGGCAAGAGACACAATGTGGAAACAAACCAACAAACCAACAAACGCAGCGCAAAACAAAACAAGAAACGGACTGTTGTCAAATTGGTCGAACACACAGATCTGTACAGATGGGAATTTTCTTAGGATTGGCTGCGGTAAGGCCACGTAATTTTCTTCTTTGGGTGTTCCCTGCATTTGCCCTTATTACTGAAAAATAACAGTGAAAAGCTAAGCTGAACCGGAGCAGCTGTTATGTTTTTAGTTCTAAAAAATGCTTCACATCCGTAGTATTCCTTTCTAGTTCCATCGGTACTGGATATCTCTTCACATATCAACACAAAGACATGAAAACAAGCCACTAAATCGAAAGGTTGACTTCCTAGTATCTCCCAGTGAAAACACTTCTTGAACTATATCCTGTCTGTAACAGAACAATGTATATTTATATGTAAGAAATCCTTTGAACTTTCACTGTCTTGTTTGTCCACAATATTGGGTGTATTCCCATGCAGTTTCTTTCCTGCCTATTTTACTTGTGCCTGTGTTCACAGAGGGTTCTCTCATATTATTTCTACCATTGCGTCAATTTTAGAAGCCGACCCTTGGGAGTAGAAGAACCATTGTGTAGAAATGTAGACATCGTCGCATTTAATTCTTCCACTTGACCGATGAGAGTGGTCTCTCTCTGTCATTGGATATGATGCGGTGGCACTGAATACCTGTGGGTTGCTTGTACTTCTGTTTCCATAAGCTGCTTGGAACATCCTCCTCATTTGCCTATATTCCTTTCCTGCAAATTGTGATTATCTAAATACATCATTGGATCACAGTTACTCTGAGTGATGATGCAGCAGATTTCTGAAACTTGCCCCCCAAAAGAAAGTTCTGATTTGCTATTTTCTTACTCCATGCAATACAGAGCCTTGACTTTGGGCACACTTAATTGATAATTAAAACAATGCTTTCCACCTCTGCAGGGAGTGAGCCACACATCCTCTGTTTGACCTCTGGTATGCGATCCTGTGTGATTAAGATTTTAAAAATTTTGGGGGGGGGCGCCTGGGTGGCTCAGCCGGTTAAGAGTCCAGCTTCCACTCAGGTCATGGTCTCGTGACTCGTGAATTCGAGGTTTGTATCGGGCTGTCTGCTATCAGTGTGGAGCCTGCTTCGGTTCCTGTCTCCCTCTCTATCTGCCCCTCCCAGCTCGTGCTTTCTGTCTGTCTCAAAGATAAATAAAAACATCAAAAAATTAAAAAAAAAATTTAATGTTTATTTTTATTTTTTATTTTTGAGAGAGAGATAGAGTGTGAATGGGGGAAGGGAAGAAAGAGGGAGACACAGAATCCGAAGCAGGCTCCAGGCTCTGAGCTGTCAGCACAGAGCCTGACGCGGGGCTCGAACTCAGGAACGGCGAGATCATGACCTAGGCTGAAGTCAGACGCTCAACCGAACAAGCCACCCAGGAGCCCCTAAGAATGTTAAAAATTTTTAAAAAGAAAAAAAGATTTTTAAAACTTTCCATTAAAATTTTTTCTATTTTGGAAATACTAGTTCTTGTAATCTTCAGATGTCAGGCTTCAATGTGGGAAAATATGCATCTAATGAGTTATTACTCAAAATCGTAAATATTTTATTAGGAATTGGATGTTTCGTCTGCAGGTAGAGTGCAGAGAAACAAACATGCAACATTATTCTGTGAGTTCTGTAATCCTGTGATCAGTCTGTTTATAATCCTAAAAACCAAGAGGCCTGAGCTAATTTGGTCAGGATCCCAGTCTGGTTAAACCTACGTGTGGGTCTAAAGCCACACAGTAAGCAATGGATCTGTTATACGATGTGATTTGAGGGTATCCTCGCTCCCCAAATACAGGTTCCAAATTAACAAGTGAATTCAGTGGTTAAGAAAAACTGAGAATTTTGTGAAACATCCATTTTCCTGGCTAAGATACAGCAGGTAATAGGGTTTGTTTAATGTAAACTAAGCTTGGGGCACCTGGGTGGCTCAGTCAATTGAGCGCCCGACTTCAGCTCAGGACATGATCTTGAGGTTCGTGAGTTCGAGCCCCGCGTCGGACTCTGGGCTGACAGCTCAGAGCCTGGAGCCTGCTTTGGATTCTGTGTCTCCCTCTCTCTCTCTCTGCCCCTTGCCTGCTTGTGCTCTGTCTCTGTCTCTCAAAAATAAATAACATAAACTAAGCATCCATCATTTTAATTAGCCTGCTTGTCTCTGATCTCCTGGCTATCTTGAAAACAAAGGAGTTAGAGAGAGAGAGAAGGGAGTAAGACACAGAGGGTGATTTGGAGGTGGTAATAAAGGCTGTCAGAAGAAACTTTGAGATATGGAGTCAGGGCTCCTCTGGACAATGTGTCATCATGGAGGGCTGAATGACCAGGGCGTGGTTTGGGGTGTCGACGATAACTAAAAGTAGAACCCCACAAAGTGACGAGAGGGGTGTGTGTCATGACTGAGGGATAACCAGTTTTTGTCTGCATTATGACCACGTATGAAGTAGTTCCTCCTTTTGTTTTTTTTAATTTTTATTTAAAAAAATTTTTTTTAACGTTTATTTATTTTTGAGACAGAGAGAGACAGAGCATAAACGGGGGAGGGTCAGAGAGAGGGAGACACAGAATCTGAAACAGGCTCCAGGCTCTGAGCTGTCAGCACAGAGCCCGACGCGGGGCTCGAACTCACAGACCGTGAGATCATGACCTGAGCCGAAGTTGGCCGCTTAACCGACCGAGCCACCCAGGTGCCCCAGTAGTTCCTCCTTTTGAACATGGGTGTTAGAGAACTGATCTAGAGGGATCTCTTCTGCCATCATTGTTTGCCGCCATTCTCTGGAGAGTTCTTGATGTCTGGGTGGTGTTACTGTCTTTTATTCAGTATAAGGAAGGACTTCATCCTGGGCTTCTCCATCTTGGGACAGTGTAAGACTCTGGTTCCCTAGAGACTGGAGTATGGACGGACCGCAGACCTAGGAGTCTTTCTCCCTTCTCCCCCTCCTTGTGCTCTTGTGAGGAAACCTTCTGGTCCTTCTCAGCTCCATTCTCCCCTACCCTCTGAGGCTGGCTTCACAGTCAAATGCACCATAAAAGCAGAGACCTTTTAAGGAAGTTCTTATGATTGGCATAGAAGGTAGAGAAGACACATCTCTGGGAGATTTTACCCATGCACATCCCCACCTACGTGTGAAGAGTGTAAGAGAAATAGTGGAAAGAGATAGTTCATGGGCTCTTAAGTCTTCTCCCAGTATGATACAAACACTGAGTTGGTTTTGTCACCGAACTATTGAGTAACTGTTGAATGTTTAAAATTCCAGTGGCAAAGGCTCCAATATAATGAAGACGCCATGTCATTGAAGACGGTAGGTTCAACCTAGTACAGTTTCTATTCACAAAACAAATCATGGGATCTAGATAGATTGCACCACATTCTAATTTTGTCACTTTTTCACGTTTGTGATATATTTATTCGTTTACTTTGCTTGTCTCTCTGTACCGTAATGGTAGATGAACCACCTAATCTCTATGTAAATAATACCAGCCCTATGGATTTATTTATAGGCACGTGCTTTATCCTGTAACGTCTTAAATGCTATGCTTCATAATACTTTTAGACCCACAGGGTTAACCATCTGTTGAAGCCTCTTTATATTTTCACCATCAAAGAAATACAACTTTAGAAGTCAGAGAATATTTTAGTTACTTAGTTTACTAAAAGAAGTAATGATTGCCCGTAATTGGCTCGCTCACCTACCCAAGCACAGCTTCCTGTGAACCATGGGCCCATGCATCCTTTATCAGAAAAGCCAGAATACGTAAAACATCATGTGTTTAGACAATCAGTGAGTATCGGGAACTCGATAAATGAATAAGTGAGGTAAATGAAGCCCAAAAGATTAAGGAGTTAACCTGCTTTAATAGCCTGTCCTCGTGCAGAATTACAGAGACTAAAGCGGTATTTTCAAAACTGAGGAAGGGCATGCTTCAGACCTTTCTAAAATTATGATAGAGGACACATGAGTGACTAGGACAAAAGGAAATGTACGAAGAAAGGGATCTCTTTTATTATGGAATAAATGTCTTAAGACCAAAGGATCAAGAATGTGTTTTTACAGAAACAACACATTGAGGAAGCGAATTCTACTTTGCTTTGAAACTCTGGGAAGTGACTTTTAGTAAGAAAGCAACAGCACAGGGTGTGTGTTACCCTTTCTCCCCGCCCCCAGACTATTCAGCAGTTAACCAGCCTTTTACTCAAACATTGTAACAGTAATTGCCAAAGCACTGAGGTCTGCGTGTTGCTGGATATCTTGGCACAAAGAATAAGTAACAGGAAAAACACCCTCTGGGAAAGTTGAGAGACTCTGTAGCTTTTTCGCTTTAATAATTACAGCAGTGTTAATTCACAGCCTTTTCCACTAGATACTTAGGTTTTAAGTAGCCTCGCAATTACAAACGTTGCCATCAGCTACTACCAAGGCCTTCTGAATATTTATCAGATGTTCCCTACCTTTCTTTCAGTTTCATACTTTTCTGTTTTCTTCACTTTCTCCCTTCCTCCTTTCCTTCTTTTTTTCCCCTCCCTTTCTCTCTTTCTTCTTCCCTCCCTCTTTTTCTTCCTTCCTTCCTTCCTTTTTTCCTGTCTCCTTTTTGCTTATTTTTTAAAGTTGTTCAACTTTAGGGTGAATTATATGGGGGCTCCTATCCATCCTGTGTTAAAATAGATTTGCTCCACGAATAGGTTTCATTTAAAACTTACGAAATGTGTTTAAAGATTATTTTCTCAGTATTTTTTTTTTAAATTTTTTTTTTAACGTTTATTTTTGAGACAGAGAGAGACAGAGCATGAACAGGGGAGGTGCAGAGAGAGAGGGAGACACAGAATCTGAAACAGGCTCCAGGCTCTGAGCTGTCAGCACAGACCCTGACGCGGGGCTTGAACTCACGGACCGTGAGATCATGACCTGAGCCGAAGTCAGACGCTTAACCGACCAAGCCACCCAGGCGCCCCTATTTTCTCAGTATTAATGAGTATTTTATTTGCGGCGTCGTTTTTTTGTTTTTTGTTTTTTGTTTTTGTTTTTTTTTTTTTTTTTTGCCTAGTAAAACAAATTGTACATATTTAACATAAAGTTGTCGAGGCTCTCTTTCCTACCTTTATTCCTTCTCTGTGAATCAGTAGCCTTCTCTGTCGCAGACATCATACTAAGAAACCATAATAGTCATGGCCTCTATTTATCGATCAAGCCACTAGTAAATTATTTATGTTGGATTTATCATAATGTAATATCCACCACAGCCCTTTGAAATATATAACATTGCCCTCACTTTATGTATCAGTAAAAAATAAAATAAAATAAAATAAAATAAAATAAAATAAAATAAGGTTCGGAAAAGGTAAATGATATCACTAAGATTAATAGCCAATAAGTAAAATTGCTGTGATTCAAAACCCAGTTCTTCTGAAATTCAATCATTGGTCTCTGTGATGTGCCCTTTAGAAGGTGATGGGACTTAAGAGCACATGGAGAAACACGTGTGCCCCTGGTTTTCTTCCTTGAACCCCGATTACTCACTGAGGAGTGAGGCTGATTGGCTCCGCTTTTCCCAACACACATTCTGTGAATTTCTGGGAACTGCTTTGCTCTCTTAGAGTCAATAGAAACTCTTAGGACTTCACCTTTAAATTTGTATGCATATGTTTCTCAAAAATCAGCTATCATCGCTAAGTTTTCTTTAAGCATCTTTGGGGGAAGAAGTAATGGAAATAGTGAAGTTTGCCAGCCCAGCTGTGATGTCTGTGATTCATTTTCTTTATTTTAGAACTAATGCCACTAAAGTAAACAGAGTACAGGAATTGGGATTTAGAATACTTGGGTTTTTCAGCTCTGCCACCATAATCGGTGACCCTTGGGGCTTTATATTCATTGGCTTGAACTTCCTTATCGATAATGTGAAAGGATTGCCCGAGGTTGTATTTTTTTTTTTAATTTTTTTAACATTTATTTATTTTTGAGACAGAGCGAGACAGAGCATGAATGGGGGAGGGTCAGAGAGAGGGAGACACAGAATCTGAGACAGACTCCAGGCTCCGAGCTGTCAGCACAGAGCCCGACGCGGGGCTCGAACTCATGACCTGAGCCGAAGTCGGCCGCCTAACCGACTGAGCCACCCAGGTGCCCCCCGAGGTTGTATTTAAGGTAGAAATGCAGTGCTAAATTTTGCCATTATTTCTAATAACAATAACACATTATGTTTTAGTTTTTGTTTGTGTGTGTGTGTGTGTGTGTGTGTGTGTGTGTTCTGCCCTGTTCTGTCAGTCTGAGGCTCAGTTAAATACCTTACAAGGATTCCTGCCTGCTTCCTGAGAGCTTGAATTATAGTTTCCCACGTGAATATTAGTACTTCATGAAGGATGATTGGAGTTACTGAATATTTTACAAAGGAAAAGCGTGTGTGGCTTGAATGATAATTTAGGTATCTTGATAAATTCCTCCTTTGTAGTTGAAGAAAGACAGTTTTGAAACATTCGACTTCAAAGAAGAACACGAGAGGCATTGAGCATGTCTGTAAATACTTCATAATTGCAATAAAGTGGTTCATAGAAACACTCACCCTCATTTGAGTGAGATAAGCATAGGCATGCTGCATTATCTTTTATTTTGCAAATAATGTCACTATCTCTTTTTTCCATATTCAGTGGTAATTTGCTGTGCCTCCTATGTCAGAAGTTGAAGACAGAAAAATGTAGCAATTACTTGGCTAGTATACCATATTCCACAAATCGTGCTTGAGCATGGAAGGCGTTTGAGTCTGGAGCACACTTTTTCGTAAGACTGGTGTTCTGAGGTCTGTGCCGGTCAGTTTCCCAGACCAATCCACACACTCTCGCATCTTCGTAGCACAGCTTAAATACAACACGCTTGTATGAACACATGTAAAGGAAGCCGTCCTGCTGAGATAGTAAGAAAGATCCAAAAAAGAAAAACAAAAAACCCAAAAAAGAGAGAAATGAGAAAGACCCATTTTTAGTTCCCTGGCTGAGATGGAAAGTAGGTTTTAATTTTTTTTTTTTTTTACATTTATTTTTTTTTTTGAAAGACATGAGACAGAGCGCGAGTGGTGGATGGACAGAGAGAGGAGCAGACACAGAATCGGAAGCAGGCTCTAGGCTCCGAGCTGTCAGCACAGAGCCCGATGTGGGGCTCGAACTCACGACCTGTGAGATCGTGACCTGAGCTGAAGTCGGACACTCAACTGACTGAGCCACCCAGGCGCCCCAAAAGTAGGTTTCATGAGAGCAGCGGTCGGCCAGCTCAGCGGCAGGTACAATTTGGCCACACCTACTGTGACCATCTTGTCCAAGGCCCTGTCCCCCAACAGTGGCAGACTTTAGGAGGGCCATGTGGCCCTCATAGCCCAAAATATTGACTATGTTTTCCCTTTATAGAAAAACCAAATAGCTGACCCATGAATTGGAGGAGGACTTGGAGCTAGAGAGCAACCTTGCAAGTTCTCATGGTGACTTCTGTCTCGTGAACTCCCGAGGGGCGCGGGTTGTGTCTCCTGGGGAATTCTGTCTCCCAGAGACACGGCTCATGCCTGGCACCGAGGGGGTGCTTAGTCAATACGCATTGATGCACTGTTCGTAAAGTCTCAGGGAACTTGACAGACTGACGCCTCTAGTTCTCTCTCCTTTGTCATCTCACTTGTAAGATTATCTAAATATTGTTTTCAGAAAGCATGCTTTGTGTATTAGCCTCTTTGTGGAATTTGCCGAGTTTCTCTTAATCACCTCAGGCAGGATTGACTTTGTGTGGGCACTTGAGATTAAAATAAATCCTCTGTTTCAGGAGTATGTGCTTGGTTATAGTGCTATCAGATGATACTTAGTAATTATTTGATTCAGTCCTCTTTTCCCGTAGATAACTTTGTGTACATAATTTATCAAATGAAGAGAGAGATGTTAAAAATCGTTTAGCTCAGCTTTCTCGTGCGCTGTTCACAATTACTGCTTTATAGTCGTATCAGTGCATCCAGTCAGCTCTTTAGTAAGGTTTTCTCTATCAGTAAAATAAACCCTCTCAATCCCATAGAATAAAATGTATACCGAATCTTCTTTGCATACTATTGGTATTGCATTCATAATTTCTTGCTTCCATTTGCCTAGTTTTCTTCATCAGTATCTATGGATGTCCCAGAAGAGAGAAGGACATTTTGTCTCATTTTTATCTCCTTTCTCCTCCAGTCATATAAGAACAGCAAAACAAATAGGAGGGAATTTTTCCTTTTTCCTGTATTTTTCCCTATTGCACTTACTTTTGTCTCTGTATACTTTCCCTCCAGAATCATACACTTTAATTTGATTTGTATTATGTATATTGAATTATACATTAAATAATAAAGTATGTATTATTAAATTATGTTACTTTATAAGATAGCTTTTTATCATGGTTATTGACATCTTCATGGTATGTTTAATTGAATCTGTACTTTCTTCAAGTTTCATATCATGATTTACCCATTTATACCTTAAAAAAAGAAAAAAAAACTTACCTCTATTACAGTGTCTTGTTGTTGCTTTTGTGTGTGTGTGTGTGTGTCTGTCATATTTAAGATGACACCTGGGGGGCGCCTGGGTGGCTTAGTCGGTTAAGCGTCCGACTTCGGCTCAGGTCATGATCTCATGGTTCGTGAGTTCAAGACCCACATCAGGCTCTGTGCTGACAGCTCAGAGCCTGGAGCCTGCTTCAGATTCTGTGTCTGTCTCTCTCTCTCTCCCCCTCCCTCATTCACACTCCATCTCTGTCTCTGTCTCTCTCTCTCAAAAATAAATAAACATAAAAAAATTAAATGACCCCTGGGTGGCTCAGTCGGTTGAGCGTCCCAACTCTTGATTCCAGCTCAGGTCATGATCCCAGGGTTGTGGGACTGACCCCCGTGTTAGACATGGAACCTGCTTAAGATTCTCTCCCTGTGTGTCTGTCTCCCCTGTTTGTTCTTTCTCTAAATACATACATACATGCATACATACAAACATAAAGGAAATACATAAAAAAATGAACTGGACTTTCTGTTGCCTTCATAAATGAATGGTAATTTGAGTAAAGAATTCTGGGTGACTCTCTTTTCTTTTTCCAACCTGTATTATCTTTCGGCATCTCACATTGTAGAAGACAAATATGAGATAACTCGGTTTCTTTTTGTATTGAGGGTGGTATGTTTCTCCTGTCTGGAAGTTTATTGAATTCTTCATTCCCAAAATTAAATAACCTTTCCAGAGAATGCTTCCGTATGGTTCACTTTCGTTAATTTTATGTTATCCCTTTTTTAAGAATATGCAATAGAGTGTGGCACCTTGGTGGCTCCGTCGGTTAAGTGTCCGACTTCGGTTCAGGTCATGATCTCACGGTTCGTGGGTTCGAGCCCCGTGTCTGGCTCTGTGCTGACCGCTCAGAGCCTGGAGCCTGCTTCGGCTTCTGTGTCTTGCTCTCTTCTCTGCCCCTCTCCCGCTCACATTCTGTCTCTCTCTCTCTCAAAAATAAATAAAACGTTAAAAAAAAATTTAAGAATATACAATAGAGTCAACCGACTTACCTGTGGTTTCTAGACCTAACAACTGTCAAAGCCAGCACTTGAAATCAGTCTCTTGCATCCTGCTTCTACACACTTTCTCCCTCAGTTACTCCACTAGCCCTTACTCTTAAAATTTTGGCTGCAGTGTGGAAACAGCATGGCAGTTCCTCAGAAAGTTAAAAATGGAACTCTCTACAACGATCCGACAGTGGCACTACTAGGTATTTACCCAAAGAATACAAAAATACTAACTCACAGGATACATACTCCTATGTTCACAGCAGCATTATCTACAGTAGCCAAATGGAAACAGCCCAAGTGTCCATCGACTGATGAACGGATAAAGAAAATGTGTGTGTATATGTGTGTGTGTGTGTGTGTGTGTGCATGTACGTGTGTATGTATATGCGTATGTATATATATGTATATACGTGTGTGTATATATATGTATACATGTGTATGTATATATATATATAATATATATATTTATAATGGAATATTACTGAGCCATTATAAACGAAACCTTACCATTTGCAATGATATGGATGGAGCTAGAGAGTATTATGCTAAGTGAAATAAGTCCATCAGATAAAGACGAATACCATATGATCTCACTCATGTGGAATCTAAGAAACAAAACCAATGATCATTGGGGGAAAAAAAGAGAGTGGAAGACCAAGAAACAGACTCTTAACTATAGAGAACAAATTAAGGGTGGTTGGAAGGGAGGTGGGTGGGGGATGGGCCCACTGGGTGATGGGGGGTAAGAGGGGCACTTGGGATGAGCTCTGGGTGTTAGATGCACGTGATGAATCAGTAAATTCTACACGTAAACCTACTGTTACACTAATTCATTAACTAACTGGAATTTACATAAAAACTTAAAAAAAAAAAACCATAACTCTTACTGAAGTGTTGCCACGTAGGAAGAGTCTTAGGCCTAGATTGTGTTCACCCTAGAAATGGTTTTTAGAGCCCTTTCCTCTCGCTCATAGTTTGAGGGAGCCCCCCCGAGGGTCTTTTCCTAAGGGAAGAGTGCTTTTGAGAGGGCGTATTGGTCATTCGGAAGACCAGCCCACGCCTGCGTGGTCATTGGGGGAGAAGATAAGAAAACCGTAGAGCGTTGGCACCCTTGGTCCAGGGAGCCCGTGCTCTAATGGGAGACATGGCGGCAGGCCGCACCAGTGGGGGCCGCATCCCGCAGCAGTGAGACTAACCCGGTGAGAGCACAGGAGGAGGCCAATGACAGCGACAAAATAACTGAGAGGATGCTGCTCCCCCACACCACAGATGGGGCAGCTCTAGGGAATTCATAAAAATGCGTGTTACTGCAAGATTGAAGCCTGTTAACACTGGTTTGTAACTATCTGTGACCTTCTAACCTCTTTTTCCCTTAGCTTGGTATGACCTGGCTTACACAGAACAAGTTCTTTCTCTTTTTCTTCTCCTCTCTGCCTTTTTCTCTCTTTACACACACATACACACACACTCACTCTCTCTCTCTCTCTCTCTCTCTCTCTCTCTCTCTTCCCCTCTTCCCATTCTCCTTATCTCTGAAGACTTCTCGAAGGGCATCTCTGTGGAGGGAATGAATTCATGCAAAGAGCTTAGAACTCTCTCTTCTCCAGGCTTACCACCAGACACAGGCTCTGCCTTCCTAGAACAGGGGATGGGTTTTTGTGAGCACGAAGCCCTGTGGTCTGAAAGGTGTAACAGGAAGTGCAAGGTTGTTTTCCCAGAGCTCCTTTGTATGTTTTACAGTGTTGGTGTGTCTGGCCGAGTGCTCTTCTGCGTTTACTACCAGGGCGAGCACAAGAATTCCTCTGAGTTTTTGATTGCGTCCGATCTCCCACTCCTCGTCCTGCATTGTCTTAGTATTTACATATGAGGGTGTGGATAAGTTGAAGCATCTTACAGTGAGATACAAAGAAAACTTGCATCAGTTCCAGTATTAAAAATGACAAAGGGAAATTATCCCCGAGGCAAAAATTTCTACATTGAAATAGACTTGCAGGGGGGAAAAAAAAAAGATTACAAAAGGGGGTCCGTGTACTGATTCAAATTTAATTCAGTGCTTCAGTATATTTGTCACTTGATATAAAGGAGATTTTAAAGAGTGTGCCGAATTTTCCAGTACAGCATTCTGGGGTTATTAATTACCATATACAGTATACCATCTAACCCAGAACTCAGAGTAAACTAGGGCTACATGAAACCTCAGCAGTCACTTAATCTACTTTGTCTGTTTTTCACGTTGGGGAACAGGCTCAGAGAAGAAATGTGCCCTAAATAGTGAGCTAAGGTAGAACCCTAGCCCTAAATCCCAAATTAGGGACTCAGAATGCCAAGCTTTCCCCACTTTGTCAAGTGTCCTGCAACCCATTGCTGAGCTATGTTAAAGTGGTCTGGAGGATGCACTTGAGAACATCTGATTTCAGGGTATTATTATGTCAAAGTAATATGTCATCCCTGGTGATTCTCCAGTATAAGTGATGTAAAATCATTCCCAGCATGGAAGGTAAAATAGTTGAAATATTGTGCAGTCAGCATACCTACAGCCAACTGAATGATTAAAGTTCGTTTATGTTATATCCTATATCATATGAACAGACCAGAGAACACCAAACTGTTGAGTTATTGGGATTACATCTATTAGATATCCATTTGGCATCTCAATTTGGTTGTTTCTAGGCCATATGAGTAATGTCATAATTGTATTAGATCATTGTTTTTCAACTGTGGCTGCACATTAAAACCATCCAGGTCTAAGTCAAATCAGAATCTCCGGAGTGGGAGTCTAAGCATTGATATTTAAAGGTTTCCCATTTTGTTAAATTTATTAAATATTTTTTTTGTTGCTAATAGTGCTGTATCATAGTGATTATGAATTTCCTTAGCACGAAAGGTAATTTTAATCACAATGCTTGAAAATGTGGATTGATATTAAATCTATTTGTAATCATAAAATAAAAGAGAGAAATGCTTTAATTTCACATATATTCTAATTCCCTCATGTGATGAAATTTCACTTCCTTCTTTGACCCATACTCCCTTAATCTATAAAATAAGAATCATAATGCTGATCTCTTTTTTTTTTAAATTTTTTTTTAACGTTTATTTTTAAGACACAGAGACACAGAGCACGAACAGGGGAGGGACAGAGAGAGAGGGAGACACAGAATCTGAAACAGGCTCCAGGCTCTGAGCACAGAGCCCAATGCGGGGCTCGAACTCACAGACCGTGAGATCATGACCTGAGCCGAAGTCGGACGCTTAACCGACTGAGCCACCCAGGTGCCCCCATAATGCTTATCTCTTAAAGTAAGCATGAGAATTAGCCACATGATACATTGTGCACCTGGCAAGTGTTCGATGATGATGATATGGGTAATCACGTGTACTAATAATACTTTAAACCTCAAGAAGTTAAATAACTTTCCTGTAGTCATGCACCTAATTAAAGCTATAGTGAGGATTCCAGTCTGCAACATATTCATCGTCATCTAAAATTTTGCATCCAGTTTCAACTTCTTTAGTGTGAAGTTAAAGATAGTGTGAGGCTAATGGAGTGGTATAGAGGAGCGCAAAATGTCAAACAAAGCCTATGTGCATGCACAAAGCACTTTTAAATTAAGCGTGCCTGGGTACTTAGACATTAGCTAGGAAGCATAAGTAAAAAGAGAAGAGATAGGGCCATGGAGGTAATATTTTGCAGGTATGACCAAGGGAGGGTACTTGGAATTCAGGGTAAAATCATTTGAGTTTCAACATCCGGGTGAAATTTTTCAACACTTGTGCTCATATAATGTAATCGTTTGAAACCTTATCACACTTCAATTGAAAGTAATTTACAGCTGTTTCCATTGAGAGTTTATCATCATGTACAACACCCTTTTAACAATATGAAATACCGTCCAGTCACCGTGGTTGCCATATGTAATGGCTCTTCTGCACATGATCCCATAAATTACTTTAATGGGGCAGTAATTTTCCCTCATAAGTTTGAGATTTTGTGGCTAATCTTTCTAGAACATATGTTCACAGACACTAAAGACAGTGCACTGACTTATAGTGCTGGGTAATAACAGAGACATACTTCCAGGGAGCCATTTCCTGACTGACCCCTGGTAAGAACTCAGGAAAACGATGCAAAAACCCATGAGTTGGTTTGCTAATTAGGAGACTGATCATTCATCCTTGCTGCCTTTGCATGTGCAGGGAGGGTGCCAGCTACGGCCACCTTCCACGCTGGAAGTTAAGCAGCATCCTACACCTGGGCTCTTTGCTTATTATGGCCCTTAGTCCTCAATACAGCAGCAAATATCAGCACTGTCACATTGCATTTTATCATCTTGGAAAGACTGTTGAGATTAGGTAAAGGATGAACGAAGCTTTTCTCCTTTGGTGGAGCCGTTTATCGGTGTCTGTGCTAATTATACTAATAACATGGCTCCACCGTATTAGGAAACCAGCCAGTGTTTTTTTTTTTTTTTTTTTTACCCACTGCTATGGCCGTTTGTTAAAACATAAAACATCCCAATGATATGAATCCTTCCGCAGGAGAAGATCTCATGATTTCAAAATGAGAGTGTTTTTATCTGTCCCTCCTCAAACCGTGTTTTATCCATTCTCGTCGATTAAAAAAAATGTACAAGGCATTCTAAAACCTTGTATAAGGGGTAACAAAAAGGAAAGCAGCATTATTAACACTAGTCTTGAAGTTCAAGAAATGTATCATACCTGAATCACAAAATGACAAAACCCACATTCATGGCATTGGAAGTGAAACTGACCACTTCCAAAGCCATTATTGTATTGTATTGTGTTTTTATTTTATTTTATTTTATTTTATTTTATTTTATTTTATTTTATT
>NC_064816.1:153708303-153732580 GCF_023721935.1 Panthera uncia
TTTTATTTTATTTTATTTTATTTTATTTTATTTTATTTTATTTTATTTTATTTTATTTTAATTTTTAGTGGCAGAAAAGACTGATCCCTTCCCTTTCGCTCTCTTTTATGGATATTTCATTTCATTAAGAACATGGAAAAGGTCATGTATGTTTCTTGGAAAACATTTTCTAAAACGCGCAGTGGTCAAAGAAATAAACATCCGGTGTAAATGTTCACAAGATAGAAAAAGATACAAATGGTAAATGACAAAGTACAGCGCAACACAATTTGAGAGGCTTTAATCATGTAAATCTCTCACAGCTGCAGAAGTTTGGTCAAGTTCGTGATGTGCGTGTTGTGTGTATAGATTATTCTTTTTGGTCACCACGTATTTTATTTCGTACATTTCAAAAACAGGCTTATCTCCTGCATCTGTTGTTCAAACGGAACGCAGATTATAAAACACTTGTAACATAAAACTCAGCCTGTTCTAAAATGCCTTCTACACCCTCTTTACAATACCCCGTTTGCTAAATCAGAGACTCTACTATATCTTGGTAAGTTCGTGTCCTAACGCAGAAAATTTTGTAGACCAATTTTTGATTACCAGCAGTAGGCTAAGGAGCTTTATCTGTGTGGAAATACTAATAAAACTTACAGTTATGGTCCTAAAATTATTTTAATTTGAGGTTTATGATACTTCATCCTCAATAGTGCTAAAAATATCTTTGCATACATCACAAAATGCTGCCTCTTGTCAGTCAGTCATTATTATGAGGGGCAGTGAAATGTAGGAGGAAAAGAACAGAACCGAGCGGAGTGGAAGACGTCAATTCTCATCCCAAATCTGCTGCTAGCCACTTCCCCAATCTGGGATTTCCGCTCATAAAATCATGTACCACAGGCATTGGAACCCCGCTCTGTGGCTTTAAAACCAAGCTAGACCGTTATTCTGCAATGAAGAATGTAACAAAAGTAATTCTCCAGCATCCTCATTTCAACCTTGTTTCTGTAAAATAGATGCCACGAGCATTCCAAGTGTCCCCAGCCTTGGGGGAGATAAAGCTTCCTTTCCTTGCAACAGTATTTATATGTGCAATTGATTCTAGGACCAAGGGATGCCTTTTTAAGGATGGCTTGGTTTTCATTTAAAGAAAACAACAACAACAACAACAACAACAACCACTTTGCACTAAAAACGTTAAATCAGGTACAGTTTATGCGGCAACGGACCAAGGAACACGAGACAGTAAATAATGCAGAGAATGCCGCACGTTCGAACACCCAAAAAGAAAATGAGAAGGGGAGAAGTATTGAACGGACACGGAGGGCATAAACAGTGACTGACACAGGCTAAAATTGCTTTCATTGCTTCCTTCCACTTTTCACTCACTGGCTTCTTTATAACTTTCAATTAGCCCACCCCCCTCTGCTTGCAACTTCTCTTTTTTACTGCCAACGATCCTTAAAAGAGATACTAAATTATAGATTCAGACATATTTTGAGCAGGCTTTTTGCTGTTGTTTTTGGTATGCTTCAGAACTAAAATTCAAAGGGTGCAGGGCTCCCTAAACCAAACACAATATGGTGTCAGGATTCCAGACCATCACAGCCAGCCCGAAGCGACCTGCTAGCCTAGCAAATCGTGAGGCACCAGACACCCTCCTGACGGCGGAGAGCCAGCCAGGTGCATCATCCTGGAGCCTGGTTTTTGCCTATGATATGTTGCCAGAATTACGTGGTGTTTGAAAGAGATCTGTGTTTGTCACACCGTTTGTCTTTTCGATAAGAACTAGATGCTTACGTATACTTCAGGTCTGGAAACAAATCCAGTCTTCATGAACATTTAGGCTCCCGTTCAGAAATCAAAATTGGGGCTTTGTTTCTCTAATTAAAGAAAAAAAATTGTTTTGTTATGACGATGTGATTGGGATTTAAAGTCAAAGTGTTAGGCTGGGAGCCTCAGATTTAAAAGTTCTTGTTTTCAAACTCTATTTTTGTGTTTCTCAAAAGTAGAAAGCTGGGGTGCCTGGGTGGCTCAGTCCGTTAGGCATCCAACTTGGGCTCGGGTCATGATCTCGAGGTCCAGGAGTTTGAGCCCTGTGTCACTCTCTGTGCTGACGGCTCAGAGTCTGGATCCTGCTTTGGATTCTGTGTCTCCCTTTCTCTCTGTCTCTCTGTCTCTCTCTCAGAGTGAATAAATATCAGGGTGCCTGGGTGGCTCAGTTGGTTGAGCATCCACCTTCGGCTCAGATCATGATCTTATGGTTCGTGAGTTTGCGCCTCGGGTCGGGCTCTGCAATGACAGCATGGAGCCTTGTGGCTCTCTCCCTCTCACTCTGCCCCTCCCCTGCTCACACTCTCTCTCCCCAAAATAAAGAAACATTAAAAAAATACAATACAATAGTAAAAGCTGATTTGAGTGGCCTGAGGACCCCCTTCATGACCGCGTCCTTAATTTGTGAATTTCACCCCATGTAAGAGATTCATCCTCCGTGCCCGCTGGCTCCTCCAGACTAGAATGAATTAGCCAGATGCTCTCTTGGTCTTTAGATTTTCATGAAACCCAACTTTTGCTTCTCCAACGTCTAGAACACTGGAACAGCAAGAAGTTTGTATAAGACTATAGAAAGATTATGCATCACTGCATTTGAATGCACAGCGAGTAATGCAGTTTATTAGCTAATGGTGTTTACCTTAAAAGTCATTTGACAAAGGATCACCCATACTTGTGGTCAAGTTAAAAGGGACGTTTAGGGGTAGCATTTCCCTAGCATTACTCCATGTATTTCTGGAGCAAAATGAAACAAATGATTATAGACTCTTACGCACGTATTAGTTTATGTTTGTCTTGACAACAAACACAGCCTCTGGAATGTGTATGCTAATAACTGCAGTGAAAGGTAGAAAGGAATGAACACCAGACATCACAGGAATGTTTTGAGCGGACAGATTATTTACAACCTAGAAGGTCCCGAAGGACCACGTTGAGGCTGTCGCTTAAGGTAGGCTCAAGCTTAAAGGGAAAGCTAGACTGTAGATAGTTGTAGAACAGCAGAAGAAGGCTGCTTCAGGAGGGACCAGCAGAAGAAAAGAAGATAAGGTTGTGTGTGGCACATATAGGAAATTAAAAGCAGGTAAGTCCAGGTAAGACGTCTCAATGGCGAGAAATCTATTTTTATTTGACATTACATGTATGTTCACACAGAAGTACATGCATAGAAAGACACACACCAGTAATTAGAAGATTCTTTGTGTTGCTGGACCATTATTGGAAACTTCTAAGCTTCTTTGTCCCTACCTTGTGTTCTGGAAAACTTTGTAAAAAATCTCCTCTTAATGATCGTTCGCTTCCACTTTCTTGTTAGTGTCAAAGCCGCGGGATATTCTCTCAGGGACACCAAGTAATATTGTTGTATGGTATTTTTTTTTTTTTTTTTTACCAGTGAACTCCTGTCATTTCCGCAAAAGTCCCATCTCTCACTTTTGAACGTGGTCTCTCCTGTTCAGCTAAGGCACAGTTCTCTCCTGGAGTAAAAAGGGAAGATCTGCAATGTTATGGGATGATGAGACTTTCCACTTTCTTCCCTGCCCACCGGGGATAGCTAGGAACAGACTGAGTATTTTAATAATAGTGTAGAAGCCAGAATGATGTAAAATCAGAAAAGAATGGTTTTACTTAAATCCACATTTTTAATTCCTTATAGCAAACAATTTCACAAAGGATAAATGAAAGAAATTACATATAGGAATTACTACCTTACTATCCATGTGTTTGCACTAATTTAAAATTTGCCCAGTCTTTTTATCAAATATATCCGAAAGCTTCTGTGATGACTGAGAGGTAGTTAAACTGACCTCAAAAGCAGGTATGTAATTGATGATTTTTTTTTTTTTTAATAAGGTCTGGCAAGGTGATTAGAATTTCAATTCAAGGTGTTAGGCTGAGCGTCTTAGCTTTAAAACTACCTGTAGATTTTTTGTTTTATGATTCTGTTTTAAAGGGGACTCGAAGGTTTAATTATAACCTTGCTAATTTGTTTCCAGATCTATTAGGCTTAAAGTTTAAGTGTAATGTTAACACAATCTTTAATTCTTAACTTGTTCTTCAAAACATGCATCCGCTTTACACGTTGGGAGGAAAAATGACTCATCCAGTCAGACAGCGTGTTGACTTCATTGCTTTACGTAAAGCATTAAACTTGCATACAAACCAAATATTTCTTCAAGTTTTAAAAACGTGCCTCCAAGGGAAAGTGGGTTTTTCAGATTGTCTGGTATCCCCCAAACACTTCTTACTTCCAACTTGAAAATGTGCACTTCATGGGTAGAATTTGGAGCTAGGAAAAACAATGACCTCTCTGAGGGCAGTCTGCTGCAAGATGTCAGTTTTTAAATCGAAGATTCAGAAAATGTTGATGGTTGATTGATGGATTTTATTTGAGAGAGTGCACAAGCAGGGGGGAAGGGGAGAGAGAGGGGGGGAGAGAGAGAGAATCTCAAGCACGCTTCACGCTCAGCACGGAGCCCGATGCGAGGCTCGATCCCACAACCCCGGGATCATAACCTGAGTCGGAATCAAGAGTCGGATGCTCAACCGACTGAACCACCGCAGTGCACCCCGCCCACCTTTTTTTAGAGAGAGAGAAAGAGGAAAATATTGATGATTTAAATATTTATGATGGAAGTTTTGGCAGATAGATAGATTATGACTTAAATGACTGAGTAATTTAAAAGTGAACAGCTTAGTTGCTATATTAAAAAATTGAAAGCCTGAGTCCCAAAATAAAGACATATCCTAAACCATGTAAACCCCAGGATTTGTTTAGTAGATGTTGCGAGAGAAGCAGCAGTCATACTAGCTTTAACATACTTTATGTGCCTGACTCCCAGTGTCTCCCTTTTTTTATGAGTTCAGCCAACTACATTAATGCATTCTCTTATGTTTTCTACCTTAAATTTGACATCAAGCGTGTGAGATCTCCACTGAACCTATCTTCATTTTGGAGGAAAAACTCACAATACTGCCACATACATATATTCCTTTTTGTGGTACCCTAGGTGTGAATCTTCCTCAGTAGAAAAACGACTGGTTCAGAACATCTTTTGTTTTTTTCAAACTAGACTCTGCATTTATCATGGTAATATGGACCTTTTTTTTTTTTTTTTTGCTTCTGTATGTGAATTCCAAGGAAGTATTTTGGTGAGGAACTTGTTTCATGACAATAATTTCGTCGGTCTCTCGGCACTTTTTCAGTAGTATATACTTAAATTCCAGAGTCATTTCTGTAACGTCAAACATTATCTTAACGCACCAAAACATATTATCTTTTCCCGACCTGTGCCTTATACATTCATTTGCACAAATACGTCATCTTCGATAACCATGCATGTGGATTACTGCCAAAGAAAGACCTCTTCATTTTCCAGTACTCCCTTCTCCAAACGGTGATGATTGTGTAAGTGTGATTCCCTTTAATACCCATCTGATCAGCAAGTATACCTTTTCATTCTTCCTTAAAGACATCTCTGGAAATTCTCTCCTCTCTGCCACTTGTTGGGAACACGTAATCTCTCAGAGATGGATTCTGGCAAATGGGAGGCTGTCTGATTATGTCTTGAAATATCAGCCTGCCTTTCTCTTATCTAGGAGAGATTCTGGGTAAGAATTGATCACCAATGGTCAATGGGATCAAAGACGTCAAAGACGAAGAGCTGACAGGCAGGCAGTGGGTTGGGTCATGGGAATGGGCCAGTACAGGTGGGTGGAACAGAAAAGATGAGAGGCACAGCTGTCCGGGGCAGGGCGGGAGAGGAGATACTAGGGAGGAAATATGGAGACTGAAGATACGAAGAACTCCTGGCACTTACCAAAAATGAAAAGGAGGATCAGTGACCACATACATTGATTAAATAATCAGGGTTCTGATTCTCTCAGGGTGCAAGACTGGCTAGAAAAAATATCCTGTTTTGCCCTTCTTTTCCTGTGCATAAAAGTTTTAGTTCTAATAATTTACTGTTGCCCTAAGTATCCAATTTCTGTTTGGAAACACTTTGTCTCCTTTGGAGGGTGCCCACCTCAATGCTTTGGGCCAATTATGGCATTAGAGAGAGAGAGGGCACGGAAGAAACTGGTGGGGATCTGAAAGCTGACCTAACCTAACTGTGAGAGAATTCCTCAGATGCTGTAACATCAGATCTGCGAAACTTCTCACCGTTGCTTTTTTCTGAAGGGTTGTGAGCGGCACTTTGGATATTTCTCTTCATCCGCTTGGCAAAAAGGCCTTCCTTCCACTTGCCCCTCTCACTCCTCTGCCCTATATAAGCACTGGCTCGCTCAGATAAGCCAGTCAAAAAAGTTTTGAGTTTATTCCTCAGCAGTCCCAGTGGACGGAGTCTGGAAACTAGTCCTAGAGATAGTTCAGTTTATGGGTAGCAGCTTTCGGGAGTACCAAGAAATGGAATCCTTCCAGACCCTTCCACAGTGCTTTCTCTCTTCTTTTCCGAGACCAGAGTTATGATTGCTAAGATGTGCTTCTACGCATTTCCACTTCTAATCCTTCTCCTTCAGGAGACGCACAGACTTTGTCACTCAGCCAAATAGTACCGTGGCCTCTGAGTGGAACTAAAAGAGAATTTGTATACTAAAAAAGGAGTAATTAAAAAGGCTTTTTGTAGCCTGCAAAGTTTAGGTTAAAAAAAAAAATGTGTCAGTGGAACAAACCCTGAATGGCTGAAACCAAAAGGGATGTTTTCTTTTTTTTTTCCTTATTATTATTTTTTAACGTTTATTTATTTTTGAGACAGAGAGAGAGCATGAACAGGGTAGGGTCAGAGAGAGGGAGACACAGAATCTGAAACAGGCTCCAGGCTCTGAGCAGTCAGCACAGAGCCCAATGCGGGGCTCGAACTCACGGATCGCGAGATCATGACCTGAGCCGAAGTCGGCCGCTTAACTGACTGAGCCACCCAGGCGCCCCAAAGGGATGTTTTCTGATGTTAGTCAGGAGGACTTGCCAAATCCGTACTCCTCCAAAGTGGGCTTTTCCATGTTTTCGTTGGACCTCATCGGAGACGTTCACTCCTTAGAGGATTATGAGTGTTCTCATGGCATCAGTGAGACAGAAAGCACAAATGCCCAGGTCATTGTGTTAAATAAAAGGAAAAAACAGTCTCAAGCACACAGCATGACCTGAGCTTTCCAGGGGAGAAGTATAGATTTGGAGGACACAGTTACCAAGGCCTACATATAGTGTGAACTTTGGGAGTGCGATGAGGCATGTCAGAGTATTCTGAAAATAGTTTGAAGGATGCGCATGTGAAGAAGGAATGCCACATTCAGATAAACCATTTGGTAAATATTTATTAGTACCTACTAAGTGCTGCTCACTCTGTCGGGTGTTTGACATGTGTTAGTACAGTTGGAGGCGATACAGACCCGAGCCTCCCTTCGACAAGTTTAACCGACTGGACTTGCCAGAATATATTACGGTTGAAAAACAATAACAACACCGAAAAAGAAGACCGACAGGTCCTGGAAGAAGAAAAACTCAAACTAGAGCAGAAAAGGAAACAGCCATTTTTGAATCCACAGTAGTTGTATGAGTGAGTATGTGTGTTTGGATCAGAATTTTTATTAAGGAGTAATTGAGAACTGGTATCTGAGGTCAACTAGTTTATGTTGGGAATTATTTATAGTTTCGTTTCAGTTAATCCTTAGTAAAATATAGATAATTCTGTTCCTATGTTTTTGGTTGTCAATTATTTTGCCATATTCATGAATCCCCAGATAAATAATACACAAAGAAATCAGTCAGTTCCCTTTAGAGAAGCTGAAATGAGGGCGGTGATACAGAAGAGGAAAAAAATAGACCAGAATAAGGCTCACTTGTGGCTTCCAGGTTGGGTAGTAGAGACTTTGGGTAACGAATTCTGATGGTGGTGGATGGAGATCTTATTTGCCTAAGAAGAAACACTGTCTTCATTTAGGCTGCGTGCTTATTTGTGGGTGTTTGGAGGGGTTGCTGATGGAAATTACGTGGAGTTCATACCACATCAAGTCATTCTTTTGAGCTGCCACAGATGTAGAAGAATCTTTTCTAGATTCTAGAATATTTTCTAGAATATGGGCATAACCCATATTCTCTGACTTTGACCAAGAGATGTTTTAATTTTTACTAATGGGTCAATTTTACTGGGAACGGTTTTCCTATCAAGAACAAAAGCAGTCTCCCTGAGTGAGGCCCTCTGATTCATTTGCAGAAAAATGTATTTAGGTAGCTCTAATTTTTTTGGTTAAAGACTCAACGCCTGCGTGTCAAGAGCCATAGAGAATAGAGAATCTCAACATTGACCCAGTAATTCCATTCCTAACAATCAAGCCTGAGAAAAAAGCGAAATATATGGGGCACCTGGGTGGTTCATATGGTTAAGCAACTGACTCTTGATTTTGGCTCAGGTCATGATCCCGCAGTTTGTGAGTTTGAGCCCCACACTGGGATTGGGGCTTGGGATTCTCTCACTCTCCCTTTCTGTCTGCCCCTCCCCTACGTGTATGTGTGCTCTCTCTCTTTCCCAAAATAAATAAACTCAAAAAAAGAAAAAAAAACAAGATATAAAGAAACCTATGTCCCACCAAAAAAGTTACTTGTTGCATGTTTACTTATGTTACATGTTATTTTAAATATAGATATTTAAAATTGCCAAAATATTTAACAAAGGAGAATGACTATCCAAATAATGAAAAGCCTACTAGATATAATGCTACTAGCTGTAATGCTATGTAGCTATCCAAACTGCATTAATAAAATGTTTATAGTAATATACAATGAGGTTCTACTAAAATGTTTAATATTATTGTCATATACATTTCCATGATAAAAATGGAAGCATAGTTTTAAACGTTTCCATGTGGGCTCATCATCAATCTTAGGACATTCTCCAAGCTAAGTAAAATATATCTTTGGTGAAAACAATTTTTTAAACTTCGCTTTATGCAGTATTTGATTTATGTCTCAGGGGAGAGCTATATTATCTATCCAAAGATTTTCTGGTCCAGTAACACCTTAAGGAAAAAAATATGGTAAAGTCAACATGAACTATGCATCTACTAGTGAGTTGGTTAAGTCCATTAACACTGTTAGGGTGACACAACCGTCCTTTGATTCTACTGACCCTGAGCATGAAAATTGTTCTTCAATGTAAAATCAGAGAAAAGATTACGATGCCTTTTTATAATAGCTGTCCTTGCAAGACGTACTGGTGTGGATGCTGTGCCCCTGTTATATCTACAAGTAGACCTGTAACTATTCCAACGTAAATATTCAAATGCCTACTTAGGAAACAAAACTCCAAGAGGTACGTGACCTGCCTGAGTTCCCAAAGCCAGAGAATTGACAGGTTGCCATCAGTATGTGGTGTCTCTTTCTGGTTCTTCAGAGCCTGCAGCGTAACATGGCCAGGCTTCACGTACTTTGAAAACTTTCAAGTATTGCATCTCTGCTTACAATTTACACTGAAAATAACAACTCACCATTTGTGATTTCGTTTTTGTTTTTTGCGAGTGATTATTGGATATCATTTATAATATTGCAACCCTGTTTATAATTTACACTGAAAATATCAGCTCACAATTTGCGACTTCGACTTTTTGCAAGTGATTATTGGGTACAACTAACGGCGCCCCATCCCTCAGCAGCCTGTCTTTGATATTCTGATGTTGTAATTTTCACCATGTAATGAAATGGGCAGTGTGCACAATACTGTATTTTCCCATTGAACAAACACATGTGGCCATGATATAAAATGCATAAAATCTATTCCCCGGGAAGAAAATGGACCCTCCAAGAGATGAAATAAAAGAATGCGCTGATGAACTGATAGTTACTTGTCTCTGCAGTGTCCTCCGTAACAGGAAACGTGAGGAAGGATATGATTGGAGACATAGGTCAGTACGATGTAGGCATGAATCCAAGTGTATATCATTTTCTTCCTCTGCTTTTCTGTCTGAATATGAAGACATCTCAAAGCCTATTCTCGATTCCAGAGACCTATTTAGTATTGTGCACTGGCAGCGTCCATTTCTCCTACCATCACATTTATTATTGTTTAATCAAATGGTGACAAGTCAAGTGGTTCAGAAAGAAACCAAGGAAATGAATCCCCATCAGTCTTTACATAATTAATGGTATTCCCTGTGGACTGGGCAATTTATTAAATTGCTGAGCAGAACCACTTCAGATAAACATATTTATGTGTTCTGTGAAAGACTGTTCTAGAAACTTTTGAATGTTTGAAACTAACATCTGTCGATTTTTTAAAAAAATGTTTGAATATGACAATGTTTTAGGAGAGTGGAAACTGGTAATAGCACCCATTACTGCTTTTTCCATTTTAAGAATCTTTAATGCATTATCATAGCAATTTTGAAATTAGAACCACTTAGGAAAAACAATATGAGAAATTAAGATGTTAAAAAAAGTATATAAGAAAGGAGAAGCATTTGTTTCTAGGGAAAACATTAAATTCCTACACATCAGACCATGCACTCTTTTCCCTACAGAGTAAGTTACATATGAAATTTCCCATATGCATGTATCCAACCATAATATATATGTAACTAATGAAATTTTAACACAGCAACTTGCATCTTTCAAAATATTTTTTAATGTTTAAGGCTAGTGAAAATACGTTCAAATAATATCTTTTTAAAAAAAAATGTTTATTTATTTATTTTGAGAGAGCGTGAGCAGAGGAGAGACAGAGAGCGAGACACAGAATCTGAAGCAGGCTCCAGGCTCCGAGCTGTCAGCACAGAGCCTGATACGGGGCTTGAACCCACGAACTGTGAGATCATGACCTGAGCCGAAGTCAGATGCTTAACTGACTGAGCCACCCAAGCACCCCAAAGGATATCTTTTCTGATGAAGATTTCTGATTTAAGATTAAGGTGTGGGGGCACCTGGATGGCTCAGTTGGTTAAGCATCCAACTCTGGGTTTCCGCTCAGATATTGATCACACTGTGAATTCTAGCCACGTGTCGAGCTCTGCACTGACAGTACAGAGCTTGCCTGGAATTCTCTCTCCCTCCTTCTCTCTCTGCCCTTCCCACCCCCTCCCCCCCAAATAAATAAATAAACCTAAAAGCAAATCATGTAGATGCTAAGGGACAAACAATTTAATCTATTTAAGGTTGTACAGACAGTAGGTAGAAAAACTGGAAATCAGCCTCCCGTCCTATAACCAGACCTATTTACTACAAGCGCGAATTCTTAAGTATTATCTGCGTTTGGTTTTAGGGAAATTCTATTTTAGCAGGTTTGAAACGTTGACAACACTGTTTCTCAAGGACATATCACAAACTAAAAACTGTTCATCTAGTTGGAAAAAAGGTAAAAGAGGGTTTGTGTTAGGAATGTCAATCATAGCTGTGAAAAGTGACCTGTTAAGGAAAAAGTACGTCGAACCAGTCTAGCAAAGTTCTTTTTGGGGGGAGAATCCATTGAGTAATTAATTGGAAATTGTAACAATTAACCATTAGCTTTGAATAAGTTCCTAAAGTAAAACAACAGACTACCCTTGTGTTTAACAAAACCTATAGGTACATGAAATTCTTTTCAGTTTCTGAAATGTGTCATTTCCAACGTAATGAGGATTAGTTCCTTCACGATTCTCACATAACGTCAAAGCTGTCTTCATGTGCTGTTAGGACAGAGTATTTTTGGGATACTATTAATCAGACTGAAGAAAGTAAAAATAGGTTTTTGAAATAGTCTAGACCCGAAAGGGAGGGTAGACATTAACTTCTTGTCTGATATATTGGATACATTAATATACAATGCATCTTCGGTACTTGACCTTAAGTGTCATGGACTATAATCCACCATTTCTCTTTTTATAAGCAGTACTTTAAAGAGGTGTTCCTTGTCAACATTTTGTGCTGCAAGGTGGAAATAATGAAATACATTAAAGCATTAAATATACAACTTATTAAAAATATAATTAGTCACTTTATGTACTTATGTTCCGTAAATGCTAGACCTCGCCAGTCAAATTTGCAATTTAATCACTAACGTGAGGCTGTGACAGCATAATCTTTATTTAAATCTAACTTCTAATTTCTTCTAATATCTCTGAGTTAATAGGGCCTTTTGTCTATAATCAAAATGCACATTTAGATTTTTTTTATGCTATATTTACTTGATTTTTATTCATATACTCTATGTATCTTCTCAGCTAACACCAGGTATTCACCGGTAAAGCTCTCAAGGTCAAAAGCCCAACCAAGAGCAATGTTGACCTCGAATATTCACCTAAAACTTTACCACATGATTGCCGTTTGACCAAGTAACACTGGGAATGTCAGTCTCAAAATGTCAGACCTTTTTGCCCTTTCCCAGTGGGGTACTTTAAAGGAGTCACATTCCTCATTCTGATTTACTGTAACCTCATATATTTATATGTGTAATTGGATTTTTATTAAAGCTTTTAGACCAACTTAGCAACTAGTGGCATAGTAGAATGATTATGTAATATAGTAGGGAAAAGATCGGGTTTGAAGCCATTAATTTAAATCCTACCTAAAATCTTATTTAATCTCTTGGAGCGGTGGTTTTCTTGTATATAATTGGGAATTAAAATGCTTTCCGTTCAAGGTGTCCTGCGTTTAAAATAACATCCAAATAATATTCTCGGTTCATAGTAAGTTCCCATCAGTTTGTCTTGGCTTCCTTCTATCCTTCCTTTCATTTATTAATCATACCAAGGTGCCAGACAATAGAAATTTTTCGGTTTATCATTTTTTTAACACATGACAGGAAAGCATGTTTTTCGTTTCTGTAACAAGCAGTTTTTGAGTCATGATTATCTGCAAAGAAAAAAAAAGACATAAAACATAAGTAGGTAGATATACAAATGTAGATAGATTAAGGAGCCTACTCTTCATGGTTTGGTTGGTTCATATAATAGATAGAGGCAGTCTAACAATAGTGATTAAAACAAAAGTCTAATTTGAATATAGTTCAAATTACTTAACAGTTTCAGACGGAACTCAAAATATGAGAACAAGTAACTTGGGAGTTGAAAAAGTATTTTTTAAAACTTTAGGCAGAAATAAAGCTTAATGTTCCAGTACAGACCCTGCCAGATTAGTTTCTGTCATAGAGATATTATTAAGAAATGAGTTTAAATAAAAATAAAGATCCAAGTATGTATCACATTAACTCAGAGGTTATTCACAATTATGTGTCCTATAAATAAATAGTTGGTGGTTTTCCTGAATTGGGAAAATTCCTTTAGGAATTGGTAGGAATTCCTTTTGGGAATAATTTAGGAATTATCCTTTAGGATAAATATAATGAGGATTTAGCAGTGGAAAAGCCAGCCAGAAGAATGGTCTGTTCTTCTGTGTGGAAAGTAGCAGGATGGGGAAGAGATCTCTTCACAGAAGATGTATTTTAGTGAGGAGGAATGTGTATATTGTGAACTGACTTGTCAGAGTTCCCCAGCAAGGGTGATTGAAATCATCACAACTGCAGAATTAAGACATAGAAGGAAGTATTTTCAACTTGGAAATTTCCTCCATTTATAATAGTGCATTTATGTGTGTTTTTATTCGTTTACTGTTTGTGTCCCCCATATAAGGATAGGCCACGCTTGCAAGAACCATATGCTTTTCGTACAGCGTGATAAAGTAAATATCACATCGAACGCGGTGCCAGGTACATGGTGGTTGCCAGGTAACTATGGGATGGATCTAGAATGAATGAGTGAAAGGTTGCATGGATGATAGAAAAACGTGTTTTCATGTCGGAAAAGTTACCAAAATTCAGAAACAAATAAGTAGGACTGTTTGTTTTTTTTTATATATTTGCTAAAATCTGTTTTTACTATCCTATTTCTCACTTTAGCAGACTAATTTGGGAGCAGAGGGCGGTGGCATTATATCCACTAGGATGCACTAAATCCAAAAAACGAAAGCCAAACCATTGTGCCCGCTGATGACAAAGCAACTTTGTCAAATTATTAATAAAACCTGTTTGCATAAAAAGCTACTTCCTGATTATACATTTTTCAATATTTGAATCATACATTTAATACTCAATATATAAATCTTCATTCAGTGAAAATTACAAAGCATAATAAAATGTCTATACTTCACTCTCTTCTCTCAAGAGAAATGAAGACTAATTATTTATAGTTGAAGTTAGACTGATTAGTTAGTGTTGCTTGTTCCTATGACTAATTAATGAGGAAATGGCGTGTCCTTACCCTTTGATTTGTTGCTGATTAATAAATCAATAAAGTATTACTGGAAGGAAAATAAAGAACAGAAACACGCTCCTATAATGAGGTGATGGTTGCCCTTTTTCGCTTTCTGAATGCTCACGGTCTCAAAAAAAAAAATTCACATCGTAAATGAAATTAGCTGGGACCATTGCCAAATTTTTGAAGGAGGACTACAATTGATGGCTCATGAAGATTGAATTATTCATTCACCCCTAGAACACGGAACTCTAGGACGGAGTTGGGACACCGCCATTACGGTTGAAACTTGTCATTGTCCTTGCTGCCGTGTGTTCCCTCTTTTAACAAACAGGGATTTCACACTTCCGGGTTGTTATTTCAGGTCAGCGCTCAGGAGACCACCTCGGCCTGGTGTACACGTTCACGATGCGTCGAGGGGCTTAATCACGACCCCCTAGAACTTCAGCCGTTTGGATGCCTCTTTCTGCGGGGGACATTGTCCCCATTTAAATACTGGGAACGAGGCATGTGAAGGGAGTGCAGGGCCGGCGACTTCACCCCTCCTGGATTATCCTGTTCTTACTTAATATCAACTACATTTCAAGCCTCACTAGTCCATTACCTCATGGTGTAGTACAAACTTGAATGTTCTGTGCCTACTGGCTAACATTTTGAGATAGAAAAGCTCTAGACTTCCAGTTGGTCCAGTTTGGCAAAAGAGTTATTGCTTTTAGTATCCTTGGGACTTTTGATGAACCCTAAATCTTCTGCTCTCTGTTCAGTAAGTCAGATAGTTCATTGATTTTTTTTTACAGCTTTATTGACGTAAAATTGATAAACAAAAAAAATTCACACATTTAATGTTTACAATTTGATGAGTTTGGATATATGGATGCACCAGTGGTACCATAACCGCAAAGTAATAAACATATCCAATCACCCCCCAGAGTTTCCAGAGACGTGATGTACAATATAATGTCTGTCGTTAACAAGAAAATGTTGTGCACTTACAAATTTAAGAAACTAGGTCTCGTATTAAGTGTTCTTACCACAGAAACAAAATCAAAGTTAAAAAAGGGGACAAAAATTCATAGAATCTTAATAGTGGCTTCATAAAATCATGTGCTTCTAGCAACACCCCAGACCCCCAGGAGTCAAATGTTTCATATGATGCACACTGTTAGTTAATGATAAATTTTAAATCACCAAATCCTGTGATTTTCATCACTACTCTGTGGTCTGTTATTTGAGGAAAACTTTTCTATCTGGGTGTATTTTTTTTATTTAAAAAAATTAATGTTTATTTTAGAGAGAGAGAGAAGGGGAAAGGAGGAGGGACAGATACAGAGGGAGACACAGAACCCGAAGCAGGCTCCAGGCTCCGAGCTGTCAGCCCACAGCCCGATGCAGGGCTCGAACCCACAAACCACAAGATCATGACCTGAGCCGAAGTTGGACGCTTAACCGACTGAGCTACCCAGGCGCCCCTATCTGGGCATATTTTTAAGAAAGAAACAATTCATATATTAATCTATAATATATACAACTATATATTATTTATTTGATATTAAAATATATATAATTTTGATTTTAAAAATGATTTATCAAAATCCTAATACAGTTGAATGAGTATGATGGTATGGTTACAACAGAAGTTTGCAGGATACAAACTCAGTGCAGTTTGTTAAGTCACAAAGACAAGAAAAGATATATAGGCAAAGCATTGTCACAGACAAATTCATTAGTCATTCTGTGACTAGTAATTTTAATATGCACTACTAATAAACTTGAAAATCTAGAAATCTGTGTGTTTTTACACACTACAGCTTATCACCGTTCTGAATATACAAGTTCCTATTGTATAAATACGTATGGTATGTATATCCTTGAAAATTCTTAAGAGCAGTTGGGGACCGTCTAAAATATTTATTAATAATTAGTGCTATTAAAAATAATTAGTGCTATTAGATTTGAGAATTCTTTCAATGTTTATTTTTGAGAGAGAGAGAGAGAGAGAGAGCACGAGCGAGTGGGGGAGGGGCAGAGAGCGAGAGGGAGAAACAGAATCTGAAGCAGGCTCCAGGCTCCGAGCTGACAGCACAGAGCCAGCCTGATGCAGGCTCGAACCCATGAACTGTGAGATCATGACCTCAGCCAAAGTCGGACACTTAACCGAGTGAGCCATCCAGGCGCCCCAGTGCTATTAGGTTTGAATAAATAATCTATAAATCAGAGGCTTTTATTTCATTTGCAGTGTTTCTCCATGTTTGACCTACTAATCCTGAAGTGGCCAAGCTGTTCCATTATAGCTCTTCAAGTTTCTGGAATATGTGGTCAGAATACCTTTGTGGAACGGCAGTAATTTCCAGGTAATATCACTTAACATTTTTCTGTAAGAATTAATATAAACTTATCAAGACATGGACCAGGGGATAAAACTATTACTAAAATATGGACCAGTTACAAGAGAAAAAAGACAGTAACACCTACATAGAAACAATATAAAGCAAAAAGGAGATAATAAAAATTAGAGCCTTAAAAGACCAATGTCACCTTCACACACACACACAAAAGCAAAAACTTAACCAGTTTTTGTCTGGTGATGGTCATTGATTTTACATCAAGGAAATGATTGATTTAGGAATTGATATTTGAAAGGTAGATATTTTTTTCAAGATTTCTACTTTAGCTACAAAATTACATCTCCCTCAGAATTGCCTGAGGAAAATTATTATCATCCCAGCTTAAACCTGTATTTTTTCAGGTGTCTAAAGTGAAAGTCTGCTTCATGCAGAGTGACTGACTTCTTAATATTTAAGCAACTTTACATAAAGTAGATGCGTGCAGCTTTTCTGGTTAGACCACATAATCAATTTTCTTTTGTATTGCTGGGTAGAAAGGGTCCTCAAATTGTTTACTGGTTAAAATTTGTTTGTGTTAGTGAGGCCTGTATATATGCTTTATTGTCCTTTCTTTGCTTCCAAAGCAACATTCAATTCAACTTTGTGTTTTTTCATGTACTGTGTGCCACTGTTGAACCAAAATCCGGAGCGCGTGGTTTCACGTAAGGATAGTCGATTAGTTCCGGACCGTTTAGCCTTCTTACGTTTGAACAAAATCTCAGGGAAGTGAGATGGCTGTCCAGAGTTACACAAGTGACGTAGGACTGTGAGAAACAAAAATTGAAGCAGGCTTGCCTGCCTCCCCCGAGCTCATTCACAGGTGCAGCAGTGAACTTGGCCCCTTACCTAATGTGCTCTGATAAACGTTGGACTTCTGTCCGTCTGCCTGTGGTTAGTGGGGATAACAGCCATGTTTTCTGAAAAGAAGGTTCCTGCAAGGATTGTTTGAGATGTTGTCTGGGTATAGACCAGTAGGGGGAAGCTCTGTTAATCGTACCCTCAGATTTTCCTTAAACCGTTTAATCTCCCTGGCGAGCTCCTCCCTCTCTCCCGGAGGTAGCAGGGGGGAAAGCCTGAACCTAATCCACCAAGTCATTCACGTATGTTAGATTAACTCGCTTAAGGTTGGATACTTTCAAATCTCCCCCTTCTCCCGCTCCTCTCTATGCATATATGACCTCCTTGCAAAGGATCAGAGCCTGTGACCTCCAGCTGGCACTCATGACTGGCTGGCGTGACCCAGGGATGGGTGGCTGCTCTCAGCTGAGGTACTGTGTGGTCTAGTGTCTCACCTTTCTGCCGGCATTAGCTAAAGAAGTCTATGGTGGTGGCCCTGGGCCTGATTTCCTAGTCGTAGACAATGGCTCCAGGAGGTGTCGGCTGTCTCCCCTGGCTGCCTGGGTCCCACCCCGATTCTCAGTTGTATTGCCTATTCCAGTAGGTCTCCCCCGAATGACTTCAGCCAGGTTCCTGTTGAATGGCTTTCAGCTAGTGTCTGTTTCCCAGGAAGTGGCAGCCCTTTCCGCGGGGGGGCTCCCCACTCAGACTCAAATCCAGCTTTGGAGGGTGCCGCTTTCGTCTCCTGCACCTTAGGGACTCCCAGCCCCCTCACACTATAAACGCGTCGCGGGCTGCTCACGGAGAGAGACCTCAGGCAGTCTCTCTTGACAACCGTGTTGACTTTTACTGTCTTTACTGTCTTACTCTTAGTCTAGCCGGGAGGCCCCAAGAGGAGGAGGGCGCATGAGGTGACTCTCTCCCAGACACCTGGGCAGGAAAGAAGGGCATATATCCCCCCTTCTCTAAGAGTACTTTCTAGTCTAATTCCCCACCTCTCCCTCTAGCACAGAGAAGAAATACCAAGATGCAGGGGCCTCATCACTAGATCTTATCTCCGCTTCCCTTCCCCCTGAGACCCACCTGGACAAGAAGGGATGGAATTTCTATTTCTTTTCTACCCTGGACTCTGATCTGATCAGGCAGGCTTAGTGTTTCATATGTTACATTGAATCAAAGGAGTTTGGAAAGTCATCTTCTACAGGTGAGGCCTGGCTTTCGAGACTCGGCTCTTGCTGCTGGGTGAGGAGCTTTAATGGTCAAAGCCAATCAGTGCCCTCTTTGTTCTAGGTCCTTTCCTCCCTGGGGCGGTGTGCTTCCTGACTGTCCCTTGAAGGTGAAAGCCTGGGAGGGGAGAATGTTTCAGGGAAAAATAAAAAGTCTTCATTCTAATATCTCCCCCGAATGTGTTAAGGGCTTGTGCTAAATGCTATGTGATGAGTGCGTTCGTTGAATACTTCACACGGCCGTATGAGGAAGATAATCATCTCATTGCATGTATGGAAAGGCAGGGTTGAGGAGGTCAAGATACATGCCACCGTGCCATAGATGATACCGTCAGTACCTGGCAGAGCATCTTTTGAATCCAGATACTATGATTCCAGAGGTCATATGTCCCCCCATCTAACAATGCCTTTTTTGGACAGGACATATTTAAAATATCTAGTGAAAAGTTGAAACTTTTGGACCTTTGAAAACACTAACAGATTAGATCTAGGCGAGAGGAGGAGGATGTGAGAATAGTCTATTTGAGAATAGAACCTTCAGGCATCTCAGGGAGCACACACCAGCCCGGCCATGTGCACTGAGTTTTCTTCTTTTTTGCAGTGCGCAACCTGTTGTCCAAGGTGCTCCATTACTTATCCTGACCGTTCAAGAATTGCATTCAAATCTGTCTTTCAGCTGGATTAGTTCCGTACATATATTCATGTTTAAAATAATGCTTTAGTTGATGACTTTATTCATTAAAAGAAACCTTCAATATAGACAGAAGTTTTGTATAAAACAAGGTTGAGTTTTATAAGTAGATTTTGGGTAAATTTCCCCATATTTAGAAAATTTTCTTTATTCTGGGCATTGACACAAAAATCCTTTGCCTTTGACTTTCGTGAAAGATTTCTACTTTATTCTGTCTGCAGCAACAAAACGAAATCATCCATAAGCATTCCTGTTCTGGGTATAAATGTTAGCCTGGTAAACTCAAAATTTTGTGAAACCTGAAGATGATTTTACCATCTATAAATGTGCAACCTTGCAATCACAGAACTGGGCAAGACCATAATTACCAAGGGTAATCTGCCTTGATACTTCAGGACTTCTCTGATTTTGAACCTTAAGTGTTTGAAGTCATCAGTCTGGTTAAAAGACAACCAAAAAGATTTCAGAACTGACCAGAGTATTTTGTCATGTGGGTGTGCACGTGTGTGTGTGCATTTATTTAAATAATTAAGTCATCTTAGAGCAAGAAAACATCCAATTTTCCCATGCATAGAACAATGGAATTTTAGTTTAACCTTGAATGATGAGATTGTGGGCAAAATGGGCCTGAAGTAAGAGCATAACATAGTTAGCAAACACATCTAGGGCATGGGAACCCTCTAGAAACAAACAAAATGCTCTTCACAGAGAATTCTTGGTTTCTCTGTAGCACATTGTGTCATTCCGGGTGATGAAAATTGATCATTTGGTGATGTCTGCCAATATCTCCCTCTTAACTGAAGTTAATCTGACACACCCGTGGTGGCCAGAGCTGTCTTGGGTTCCACGGAGTTCCTCACTGTTTAATGTAAAAACAAGGAAGTCATCTCAACAGCCAGCAGAGCCCCCGCACCCCAGAACAGCTGCTGCGGAAATGCCCTTGGAAAACAGTGAATTTTATCAGAGTGGGGAATGAGTGATTAATTTTTAACATACTTGTTTCTGTACATCGAAATTGCCATTCTCAGGCTAATTTCATTTCAGCAGAATTGTTTATGTGCATATAAAGGTATCATTTTTTAAAGTGAAATTTCAATACACGTCTGAATTTGTTGCCAAGCCTCAAAATTAAGAAGGAATTTTCTTTATAATTTTAAATCATGCTTTCACGCCAGCTATAAATCTTGGTGCACTTCTCTGAACGTAAGCCCTGGCTGTTGATCAATGTTTTCATCCTCTGCCATGGAGTTAAATATCATAAAAATATTAGTGTTGAAAACCAAATAGGTGGAATTGTAAAACATACTTTACTTAACCCAGGGACGCTAATATTTTCCTTTATCTACATAATGACACTTGAAATCAGTCAACTGTCAGATTACTTTTAGCTGCTTTATCACAGTATGTGACATTGTTGGGTAATGAGCAATCCGTGAATTAATCTATCCAAACACGAATGCTGGAAATTAAATACTGTGACTGCTTTGACTATTCAGGTTTGTAGAACACTGTTCCTTGGAAAGGATGTAGTTGAACTACTTTAATCCAATGACTTTCGATTCAGATATCCCAGTTCCCAGAGCATATTCCCTAATTCACAGATGATTATTAAGCACTGAGGATGCATGAATGCTTTATAATATTCATGTCTTCATCTCTGGAAAGAACCTGATTCCACCCATCAGCCAGCACTTGAATCAACTCAGTTGGCCAACATGGGGTCCTCATTCCTGTCCCACAGAGTCTGGAGGATTTGCCTGGTGGGGGCTACAGTGAAAATCCTTCTACCCAATAACCTATACTCTCTGTCAGTTTCCATACAGATTTCACTTCCTTTTAAAGTTTACATTGCCTTTGTTGTCTCAGTTTCCTCATCTGGAAAGCTGGTACAATAATGGTGGTGAGGAAAAGTTTATTATGAAGCCAACAAGACTTCAGCTTCAAGGTTTCATTTGCAAGGACCCATGCAAATTCACCACCACAGTCCGTACGACCTAGATCAATTTCTGCACGTACTTCATAAGGATACTGTGAGGCTTCCATGAGATCATGTAGGGCTCTGTGCCCAGTGCCGTGCCCAGCATGCGCTAAACTATTATCATTGTAACATTTATGACATAGTAATACACATGTAACTTGTGAGGCAAAATACTCATTTGCTACCGCGACTATCACTGTAGTTACCGCCCAGCATTGTTGTCATTTACACATCTGGCTTTGTTATTTTCCAGAAGGGAAAATCTGAGTTGGTCTTGTTTGCCTTTCAGTCATAGCCACTAGCATGGTTCTTGGCACTGGGCATACCAAAAATACCGTGCACTAAGATATAATAAATATTTCTGTATCCGTGCCTATGGAACATGACTTAGCACTTCAGAAACAATACTCAGATTGTGGAATACAATAGCTTAAGAATCAGAATTGTCACTTTATTTATTTTTTAAATGTTTTACTTACTTTTGAGAGCGCGCAAGCAGGGGAGGGGCAGAGAGAGGGAGACAGAGGATCTGAAGCAGACCGTGTGCTGACGGCAGTGATCCAGATGTGGGTATTGAATTCACAAACCTTGAGGTCGTGACCTGAGCGGAAGTCAGACCCCCAACCGACTGAGCCACCCAGGTGCCCCAGAAGAATTGTTACTTTAAAGATACCATTGGCCCTCCGTTTGTGCAGTTACTTACCCAGTGTCTTGCCCTACTTCCCTCTATAATAGTTGATCAGAAGATTTGTCTCGGGGCAGCTGGGTGGCTCAGTCGGTGAAGCGTCCGACTTACGCTCAGGCCATGATCTCACAGTTCGTGAGTTTGAGCCCCGCATCAGACTCTGTGCTGAGCCTAGAGCCTCCTTCAGATTCTGTGTCTCTCTCTCTCTCTCTGCCCCTCCCCAGCTCGCTCTCTCTCTCTTGAAAATAAATGTTAGAAAAATGTTTAAAAATTTGTCTCAATTTTTGTGGATTTTATAAAATTCATGTACATATATTCCTCCAAGAAACAGGCTATAGTGCGTTGTCCTCATAACCCCAGGAAAATGGCATTCATATAAATAATATAATTAAATATTCATATAAGTGATCACTGTCTTCTAATTTATCCGTGCTCATCAAATACATGTTAATGATAATATGGGACTAACCCTGTGTGGTAGCATCTGCTGCTTTTATGTACCCATTTGCCACTCATTCCATACATACACAGAAACATTCAGTTTAAGGTTATACAAAATCTGCTCAGCTTGATAATGTCGACCCATCACATTTCAGTTAAGCAAACGTCAAGTCAAATGATGCATGTCATAGATACATAAATATTACGTACGTGGAAAGCAGATTTCCAGCCATCAAATGCGTAGAATCTTCTGGTGGGTAAACTTGGAGTACATTCTTAAATTTTGGCTGCAAGAAGAAACTCATGTAAAAATAATCCATAGTTCTCAAATAATTCAACTGCCAATTTACTTGGAAACAATTTTTACCACATATCTGTTTTGCTTTCAGAGCTGTCCTCTCCTGAAGTTACCATCCTAATGAAAAAAGCAATCATTCTGCTAAAAGTAGCATTTCCTCTGATAGGACATATTGAGCTGTATACACATCGCACAATCTTATGATTTATTCAAAATAAAATTAACCCCTCCGTGTTCTCAGGGTTAGTTCAAGGTAATTCTAAGCCATCATAAGCTGAAAATCATTACACAGTTGAACTTCATTACAAGATAAGTGATTCTGATGAAATTGCCACTTTATGGAATTGATCAGGATGAATGTCATTCCACGAAAGCTTCTCCTTCTGAAAATGAAAAATATTATTTACATTTGCAAGGAACTTTGTCAAATTTGTTAAAGTTCCAGTGCAGAATGAGTTATCTAATACTTTCCTAATCTTATTCAATAGGAAAAATGTTTTCGATGTAGAAGGTACTTGATAAATATCTAGGAAAAATGCTTTTTGGGTAGAAGGCACTTGATAAATTTGGTTTGTTGAACTGAATTGAATTCAGGCAAAGAAGGCCAGAGGCATTTTGTGAGAGGGTAGTTCTCAAATTCTTTCCCTGTTCTCTCCCTTTGGCTAATATTATACTTTTTAAAATTTATATATTTATTTGTTTAATTAATTTTTGACAGAGAGAGAGAGACAGAGCCTGAGTGGGGGAGGAGCAGAGAGAGAGTGAGATACAGAATTGAAAGCAATCTCCAGCTGCCAGCACAGAGGCCGACGCAGGGCTTGAACCCCCAAACCGTGAGATCATGAGCTGAGCCAAAGTCGGACACTTAACCGACCGAGCCACCAAGGCGCCCCCATACTTGCTTTTATAAAGGATATTTCATTTTCCCAGTTGGTTTCATGACTGCCGTAGTTTGAGTTCCCACAGAAGCAGATCCTTAAAGAGGATTCAAATAGAAGCAGTTTCTTTGGGAGTTGAAGGGAAACACTGGCAGGGGTGGAGGGAAGTGGGACAAGGAAGGGAGGAGAGTCCACAAAATCTCCTTTGGGACCCTTAATCCCCTGGGGGATACTCGCGGCACCAGCACTCAGAGCTCTAGCAACTGGAGGGCTGGAGGGCGGGGCTGCTGGGCCATCTGTCCATCAGTTCCCATCCCGTCTTTGGATGTTTTCCACGAGGGCTGCTCCTAGGAGCGTTAATTCCGGGCTCTTCCAGGATACCCGGGAAGTAGCAGAGTGGCCTATGGTGACAAGAGAGAGCCCTTGGGAAAAGAAGCGCAGGTGTTGGCTGGCTCTCAGAAGGCAGGTGGCGCTGGGTGAGATGGTAAAGGAATGGGGGTGTGAGTGGGTAGCTGGAGCACCTGCTGCAATGGTATCCGTGGCTGAGCATTCTTCCGGGACATTAAATGTGTGTGTGTGTGTGTGTGTGTGTGTGTGTGTGTGTGTGTGTGTGTG
>NC_064816.1:153732590-153802366 GCF_023721935.1 Panthera uncia
GTGTGTGTGTGTGTGTGTGTGTGTGTGTGTGTGTGTGTGTGTGTGTGCGCGCGCGCACACAGAATATTATAAGGTATTTTTGGGATAGTGAGTAGAACAGGTTTTTAAAAAATGTTTTCATATTATGACAGAACCATTTTTAAAATGTTTATTTTCGAGAGAGAGAGAGAGAGAGAGAGAGAGCGAGCATGAACGGGGGAGGGGCAGAGAGAGAGGGAGACACAGAACTGGGAGCAGGCTCCAAGCTCTGAGCTGTCAGCACAGAGCCCGACGTGAGGCTCGAACGCGTTAGCGGTGAGATCATGACCTGAGCCGAAGTCGGGTGCCCTGCCGACTGAGCCACCCAGGCGCCCCCAGAACCATTTTGATACAACACTAAATGGTTGCATCAGAAGCCTGCCTAGGCTTCCCTTTGTGCTCCCTGAAGCCCTTTTCAGAAGCACCTGCCCATTAGCATGGATCATCCCTTTCTCCCAGAGGGCCAGTTCCAGAATGACCTCAGAGCCAAGGCAGGCTCTGACCCCCATGCATTGCATCCCCTGCTTATTGAAAATCTGTTTCCCTTTTACTCAAAGCCGGGAAACCAAGGGCCTGCCTCTCACTCTGGAGTAAACACGTGAAATCATAAGCTACCAGGGACTGTTTTTCCCTAAAATAGCAGTTCTATTAAATTGCATTATGTAAAAATGGGAATTGCACTAAGGTTGTTTTATAGGAGGTTGGTTTATATCATCAACTGTTTCATTGAACATCTGAGTGGTGATGAGTCACCCATAAAACTGGCAGACTAAAACGTGCAGAATGGCAGTTGTGAAGTTCTTCTAAGGCTCATAAAACTGGGTGACGTGCTCAAACATTTTATCAGGAGAAACTGAATCATTATCGGTACTCCATTTTAATTTGCTTTTTAGGGACTTTGATTTTGCACTTCCCCTTCCACACTGCGGATCTTCTTTTGGAGAGTATGAGAAAACGAGACCCATCCTTTCTCTTCACACCGGATCACAGAAGAACCAGATGAACCTGCTGTTACAAACAGGGGTTTGCAGGCCAGTCACGGAATGAGAACCTTGAAACTTTTTCTCATTCTATCACAACAAAAAGCAACATGTGCTGAATAGAGGCACTGTGGCGAGAACCACGGTGACTCATGACTCCATTGTTTATATCCATTGCCTCCATTCCGCTTCGTGATGATCATGTGACAGAATTACTACTCTTACTATTTACTTGGAGAACATTGAGGCTTAGGGAAGTTTAGTAACTCCTTAAGGTAGGAGCTGGGAATTAAACCCACATTTCTGTAGAAGAAATGATGCTTTTAAGCATTTTGTTCTCCTGCTTTATGAAATAACACGTGCTCAGGTGAAAAACAGAGCGAGAGACAAAATTCATCTATGGTGGAAAATATCACAGTAGGAGTGACCTCTGGGTGGGGGATGGAGATTGGGAAGGGGCATGGGGAACTTTTTAGGGTGGTTGAAATACGGTATCGTACCAGGCACGTGGTTAATGTGGATTATATGGGGATACGCATGTGTCAGAATGCATTCAAAGGTAACACCTGAGATTGAAGCACGGGCCGAAGGCAGAGGGTTCAGACACACCTTTTCAAGGTGTTTGCTCCCCATGACTCTAGCTCTGGCATGTGAGTGGAAACGGTCAGTTTCCCTTATCCTGCCTCCCGGCCCACAGGACAGGTCAAGCATCATGCCCATGATCCTGTCCAGCCGGTCAGAATCCTTCCCGAGGACTTCCAAACCTTGAGCGAGGTGGTCTCAAAAACTGCCTTGTTTTCCTGTGATGACAGTTATGTCAGGACACGGATCCTACTTGCTGACAAGCGGTTCTTTTGCTTTGTGCAGAAGGTGGGTCGAGCGCTTAAAATGTGACCGATGCAACCAGGGAGCCGAACAACTTAAATTGTATTTAATTTTAATTCATTGAAGTTACAATAGCGATGTGTGTGGCTGGTCGCTGACCTGTCAGACAACACAGGTGTAGGAGAGTGAGTCAGGTGGCCAAGGAGCAAAGAAAACGAGAAATGAGAAAAGAAAGCCCTGAGGGAATTGGAGAGCTCTTTAGGGCTGACTTCCCCCTGCCCTTGGGATTCGGAGATGTAACCTCCTGAATTGCACAGCCCTCTGTCAGTCACTGCAGACAGATTCTCCTTTAGATGTCACCCTTTGAAATGACCTTTAATGAAGTAAACTGCTCTTTCCCCCACTCTTTGGGAAAAGAAGCCTAAAATGCAAATACGTGGTTGAGGTTGTTGTTCCCAATTCTCTAAAGACCAAATAACTAATAAATACAAATGGCTGAGTGTTGTAAACCTTTCCATCTTTAATAGAAATGGAAGCTGGAATGAATCTACAGGGACAGCCTTGGTACCTTCAGAGTGGTAGGAAAGGAGGAGACTTGACAATTTTCTTAGGATCCGTCCAGTTAACTTGCAAAAGTCTCCCGTAAATGCAACGTGCCTGGAGTCATAACTTCGCATAATTAATGATGGGACTTTTTGGGGCACTCTCAAATTACTCAAAGGATCTTTTCGGGGATGTTTTTACACATCGTGACCAGTAATGCGACAGTCAGTGACTTAGCATTTGCTAATAAGGTACCTTTGAACTCTGGCATATATTGTCAGTCTTGTAGCCTGATTTCTAAATTTTATAAAATAAGTTATTATGGTACAACTACTACTCTCTAAAGAGTATAGATCACAGAATTTCAGAGATGGAGGGAACTTCAGAGAATATCCAGTCCGGCCTCCTCATTTTACAGCTGAAAAGACAAAAGCCCAAGAGAGGAAAACTGATTTGCTCAAGGTCACAACATCTAATTAGTGGCCGAGCTGAGACTAGACCCCCAGTCTGCTGATCCCGAGCGTGCTGTCAGTGAGCCCAAACCAACGTATCTTGCTGTTCTGACTTCTGCCTCTTCGAATGATATCTTAATTGCCATTTATGCTTTATGATTCTGTAAAGAGTGACAACTTTGTCAAGACAAAATTTCACATAATCCACGATTTTTTGTGACTTTTGGCATTGAACAACACATGTATGATGTGTTTATCCTTGATGAGAGTCTTAAAAGATTAAGGATGAAACCTCAAGACATACTAGCTGTTAGTGACATTATGTAGATAAGCCTAACATCAATTTACACAAAATTATCTCGAAATCATTTACATCTGCCACCTGTACCGTTTAAAGTAAAATAATTATGGGAAAGACACGACTGGAGTTGAGTAGAACACGTTCAAGAGATCAGCCATACCACTTCCTTAACTGTTCAAGGCTTAGTTTGTTCTTGAAATAAAGGGATTAAAAAAGGTACAGAATATATAAAGCATCTAGTACAGTGCTTAACTTATAGAGTGAGTAAATACCTAGTAAAACTTAATATATTTATAGACCCTATTTAAGATGTTTTCACACTGGAGACAGTATTTTGATTTACATGTGATTATGTAAGGTATCTATTTAAATTTAAAAAATATTAACATGACAAATGCTTATTGAGTGCTTGGTATATTTTAGGAACTGTTTCAGATTGGGAGTGCATTCACGGATAGAAGAGAAGAAACTGCTCTACTGATACAGCTTATATCAGTTGAGGGTCAGTGGGGTGAAGGAGGCAATTAAAAATAAATATGCACGCATTATGTGTGTGTATGTAGTACACCCAGCAGATAATTAGTATTAAATAGGCATTTGAACAATTATTACTTATGTAATTTGTAAAGTTTTCTTTCCATGTCAATTAAGGGTCTAATACCGATGAAAAATTCAGTGCTTTGCCTTGACTTTGATTTACCTTCGAAACAACCATCTTGAGGCAAATTGATTTAAAAAAAAAAAAAAAATATATATATATATATATATATATATATATATATATATATAGTAAGTCATTAATGACTCTATGTTAATCATTATGAAAACAAAAATATGATTCAGAGATTTCTAGTAATTTTGTTTTGTTTTGTTTTGTTTTATCTGAGTGTAATTCATGTGCCGTTGTGCTCCAGGAAAACCCATTCAGAGTCAGGGCGTCTATCTAGATCCGTTAGAAGATCACATTCTGTGCCAAGGCGTTTATGATGCGACCGACATCGCAGATTCGGACCTAGTTTGCGTAGGACTTGGGCCAACAGCCTTCTTCTGAGAAGAAACGCAGCAGCTCAAGATGGCAACGAATGGTCAAGGCAGAAACATTTTAAGAAGTAGAGCGTCTGGACCAGATTAGTTAGTTCGGGGGAGGTGAACCTGGGAGAGGTTAGCTTATTCCCATGTCTGGCGTGGGTTCATGGGTGAGAGTGAGGGAGGATGTTTCCAGGCAAGGGTAATTAACTCCATTTGGGGTGCACTGAGCTCGAGTTTCTTACTGAACAAGGCTGGGATACAGAGGAATGTAACTTTGGCAGTCTTGAACTAGAGACAGAGGTGTGAAGGCTGTCTTAACAGGTGTACGTAGAAATAAAGGGCAAATAAAACTCTGAGGAATTCGCATTTCCGCTTTTATTTTAGTTATTATAACGTGTCTCTGAAAAATACGCAAAGAGGGGAATTAAGCAACCTTTGCAGTAAAGTATTCCTATTAATAAAAAATAAACACCTACTTCTTACCCTAAAGAGGTTACTATCAAGTGGAGAGAAATAGTTGTAAAGTGTATTAAGTATAGATAAGCCTTAAATTCCAAGGCAGATTTACATAATGTAGCATAACTTGTGGGTAATGATGATGATAAAACCACTAACCATCTGCTAAGCATTTAAAAAGCATTCTCCTTCCATTAGCATCAGTAGCCGGAAAATAACATACTTGGGCACAAATTGTCCTTATAAAAATCTAGTTTGGGGCCAGTAGAATTTTACTCAAGATTTTATTGGGAGTCCTGGCTTTTTTTTTTCCCTCTCAGAGGGTGTAGGTAGCCAGATGCTTTCGGCTGATTGGAAACTCACGTTCCATTAAGTACACTCATTATTTTGATTATGGCAAGGTCAGACCTTCAGCAAATTTCATACATCTTTATCTGCTGTACAACATCCTGTTAGGGGAGACCATGTTCTAGTCAGGAAGTGAACAGTTTTGTGGCAGGAGGAGAATGGAAGTATGAAACGTTACTTATTATTCTTATAGGCTGTCATAGTTAACAATTTTAATTGTAGCACGATAAAAACATCACATGTTATTCCTAGCCCTAATTTTTTTGTGTTGTAACAGGTAACTTTTTTTTTTTTTTTTTAAAGAGGAAAATGTTTGTTTGCTTCTCTTTAAGAATTAGATAATTCATCTGTCTTTTATCTTGGTCTCTGTAGTGTTTCTTTATCAAAAGATATATAAAAAAAAACCAAGTTTGACTTCAGATTGGCTAGGCCTGTGTGTAAAGTAGCATAAATGTACTCTTGCGGGAATAAGTACACTTTGTATTGGTGATTGATCACTCAATTAAATTCTCCATGGAAAGGAAAAGCTAAGGGATCTCATTAATTTTTTTTTACACACACACACACACAAAAGAAGTATAAAAATATCAGAAAATTGTGTGGAGAGAAAATTAATAAGAATAGCTTTTAAAAAGGCACTTTGAAACCTGAAAATTACTTTAGATCTCTAGTAACACTATTCAAAAAAGGACACAATGCTTTTAAACAAAGTCAGCAACAATGAAATAAACTAAACAAATCTAAACAAAAATACATCTCAAAACAACCATGAGTAATAGCTTTTCCAAGCAGGTTCTCCCAGTAAACTACACTAAATAATGGCAAAAACAAGTAAGCTAGTCTTTTTAAGGAAGGTACAGAGAAAAATCATCAAAACAACATGGCACCCAGGACATTTTCTTTTTTTAAACTCAAGAGTAAAATTATTTTACTGTGTATAAATTCTTCAAGGTGGCAAATGTCCTGTCGCATGGCTCTGATTACTGGGGACGGGAAACTGGGTTCCAGTTTGCAAACCACATACCCGGTAGGAATCCTAGAACACATAGAGAAATGAGAGTCAGCAGTGACCTTGAAAAGTCGAGAAAAGGGAACAGGTAAGCCAATACAATCAAGTGGGGACCCAGCTCCTGCATACCTACTGTGCGCCGGGATGATGCTGGGCATTGGCAGTGAGCAGACGCAGCTCAGGCTCCGACACCAGTGACAGCTGGTGGGATGCATGTTCTAGGACCTCTTATAGTGCTGTGCTGTCCCCTGTCCTCATCATCCAGTGTGAGCCCCACAGCAGCACGCTGCTCATCTGCCTGAATCCTGCCTCCTCCTTCTGACCGAATCTGCCGTGACCTCGTTAGGCTTGTGCTTTGTATCATCTCTCCCTCGTCAAAATCATGCTCACGCGTTCATTGCTGTCCTACACTTGGTCTTCTTTCTGTGCCATCTTTGACGGTCTAGCTGTTACAAGGTAGTCCCATTCCTCCTAGCCGACCTGAATTTCTGCACGTTCCCAGATCTCTCCCTTCGCTGAGGGTTTAGGGCCAACCTCATTTCTCAGAGCCATCCGGCCCCGAACCAGGAAATGTAGGCAGTTCCCCTCTACTCTGCTGTGGCAACTCAACTCCATCGCACCCCCGTTCTGCCTCGGTCCTGTCGGGGCTCCTCGCCTTACCTGATACATAACTTCCTTCGGCTTCTCCTGGCCAGGAGCGAAGCAAATTAAGCAAAGTGGGAAAAGTACCTTGTGAGAAAGCTTGCAGCATGGGGGTACTTTGTATAGCATGGTAAAGTCAGAGGGGAGAGGATGGCAGTGTGAGAGTGTGACCACATCACGTTTGTGAAATTTGCAGTAGAATCTTCCCAGAAGCAGTAGGAAGGTAGGTTGAGAGGGGAGGGGGAAGTTGACTGAGACAGGGATGCGAATTGGACAGGATCAGCAGTGAAACAGGTGAGAAGCTGCGAGGGCCAGTTTTGTCTGAGGTGTGGTCAGATGGCCGGCGGATCGTGAGTGGTTCTTATTTTTCCCCTTTTATTTTGCAGTTCCCAAATTGTTTTTACAGTAAGCACACGTTCATTTTATTGTTGTAAGAAATGTAACTTGTGAAACAAACATAAAACCCAGTTACATCCTTTGACCTCACAATGCTCTTACTCTTTACACGAAATGGACCAAAAATGCAGCCAGTAAAACTGCATATAAAGCCTGATTTTATACAGTAAGCTTGTGCATCGAGAGCAGACCGAGAGATAACAGGGGTTGGCGGGCAGAGGGGAGAAGAGAAGCAAGCTGGAGGGAGATACCCAAAACCTTCCTCGGTCAGCTCTTGTCATTGACCTCACACAGGGTTTGTATTTTGTTTCCCACGCTGTTAAAATTCAGGACGTGTAGTTGATGCGTATTTCTTTTTTAACAAGGAGAAAATTAAGTTTGCTTGAAGATCGTGTTGATGGGTGCCTATCAGTAAAAGTAACTAGAAGAGGGCAGAGAACTGGTGCTTGAAATAGCAAAAGGGTCCATTTCTCTTCTTAGAGAGAGAGAGAGCACACGCATGCACGAGAGGGGGAAGGCAGAGAGAGAAAGAGAGAAAAAGGGTCAAATTTTTTCTTTATCGTCGAACATGCAGGCATCACACGGAGAGGAAGGGAGCCTCTGTGACAACTCGGGCTCTCGGCCGAATGGCCGGCACGGCTGGTGATGAAACCAGCCACGTGGGAGAAGGCCCAGCAAAGGTGACAAGTGGGCGTCGTAAGCGGAGGGGAGGTTGGCTGTGGGAGCCGTCGGTCTCAGACGAGAGGAGGCTTTGTCACTGCCACGGTTGAGAATCGCCCGCACGTGGTGACGGTCGGAGGAGAATAGACCTCGGTTTTGATCTGTCGGCGCGTCCTGCAATCCGTGTCCTCCATCGTCCCGCGCACCGGAGGACACCTGTTCCCACCGCCGTGGCCCGCCCCCCGCGTGCCAGAGCAGAGAGAAGAGGAATTCTGTAGGACTCCTTTGGAGGGAGGCAGCATGCAGAGGGCCTCTGGTGTGCAGCTTGCAGACATCAGGGCGGGATCGAGGACACGTGTCCGACACGGATGAGGAATGCAGAGAGTCTGGAGGGAATGGTCCAGAGTGTCGCGCAGGAGCGTGGATGGCTCAGACGGGGCCCCCAGCGCCAGTACCTCTGAACTGTGCCCTGCACAAGTCCCTTAATCTCATCAAGCCTCTGTTTTCTTCTCTGCAACACAGAAATGATAGTACAATCGCCAAAGAGTTAGAGTACAAGTTTCGTGAATTCATATGTGACAAGTACTTAGATCACAGCTTGGCACCTAGTAAATACCACATAAACGCTGGGTGATTATTTTCATTACATTTTTGTTTGCGCAAAGCAACGGCACTCACGTCCTAGGTTAGCACCAGTCTTGCTAAGAATTAAAATCTGTTCTGCGTTGTACTATAGCATTCTCTTGCTTATAGAAATATTACCAGCATTAATTCCCCTCTTAGATAAATGTGATTCACATTTCATCTCTTTATGTAATTTCCTTATTGTTTTATCATTTTTCTGCCATTTTCCTATTGCTCTATTCCATAAATAATGGATACACCATTTTAATGATTCTAGTAAATAGAGACCATATTTTTTTTTTGCCCGTGAAGCACAAGGAAAATTTTTTTCATAATATTTTATTTCTGTCATTGTGCCTGAGATTAACAGCACGATTTTTCATCCACAAAGTTTATTATGGGTTGTAAAAATGAATAGGCTCTCCTTTCTGATTGGCTGAGAAAAGGAATTTAATCTTATGTAATTATCTTTCAAATCACGCATGCATCGGCACAATAAAACTATCTATTAGATCACTGAACCATTTCACATGATTTTAAAAAGATTAATATTCATATAAAATTTATATATCTCTCAGCCTTTCTCCCCATGATAGACTTTCTTAGAGAAAAACAAAATAGACCAGCAAAACAGAGCACCAGATAATGGAGGGACTAAGAAAAATTCAGCAAATAGTCACGGTAACACCATCTTTTTCCTTCTTAATAAAAAAGGCAGGGTCCTGAAGCAGAAAACTCACTGTGGGTTGTAAGAGCTGGAATGTTAGACAAGACTAAAAACGTTTGTCTTAATGATGTGCAAACTTTTGTCTCGACTTCATTTTCCAGACAAGTTCTTCTCGAGGGTCTAATTCCTGAAATAAATAACTATGGTGGAGAGCAGATGAGGGAGTTGGGGGGTGGGAAGGGTGAGCAGTTGGGGGGTGTGGGGGTGAGGGGCGTGGTGGGGACACAACTCCAGGCACTGTCTTCTGAAGCCGTCCCGCTGGATCCGTCAGCTGCCCGTAGTGGTTTGAATAACATCAACCTAATCTAAGCACTGCGTTTTAAGAGACCGTGAGAAGCAGTGATACAGCTAGGGTTATAGGACTACACAAGATAACACCCAGTAACGGCGTCCTGATGCATGTGTGCCCTGAAAAAAAATATACTTTTGTATACAGTCCCTACCATGGGAACATCTTAAAATTGCTTCTGCTTTTCCAAACGACTACTGCTACCTAATGTATTCGTCTTTCTCTAGAAAATCTCTCTGTGATGGAGTTTATTTTTCAGCCTATGATGATTTTTTTTTGTTTTACTTAGAAAAATTCTCAATTTAAAAATAAAAATGAGGGGCGCCTGGGTGGCTCAGCCCGTTCAGCGTCCGGCTTCGGCTCAGGGCATGATCTCACGGTTCGTGAGTTCGAGCCCCGTGTCGGTCTCTGTGCTGACAGCTCAGAGCCTGGAGCCTGCTCCGGATTCTGTGTCTCCCTCTCTCTCTGCCCCTCCCATGCTCACACTCTGTCTCTCTCAAAAATAAATAAACGTTAAAAATTAAAAAAAAAAATGAGACAGGTACAGTGAGCATTTAAATTTGTTTGGTTGAAGTTCTTATTCTTAAAAAAAAAAATACTTTGGGCAATCATTGCTGCTTCCCTACATCCCTCTCACAAGGGAAATAAATTTCAACATGATTAAGCAAGTAAAGGTTAAATATGAATAGTTTGGATGTGGCTTACTACGTTATTAAGCAAGAGACTTCTCTCAGGCATTCGGCACAAATAAACATAATAAATGGCGGAAAGAGTAATAGGCATTTTTCCAAATGTAGATTTCCACTGAAGAGACTAAGTGAAACTTCCTCAGTTATGAAGTATCTTTTTGAGTTTTGATCTAATGAAAATTGGGATAAAACTTGCTGTGTTAGGACTGGTACCCACTTCAAGTCAAAGGACACCCTACTTTAAAGCTGCGGACATTCTAGGCCCTAAAACTAAGGGAGGGGAGGGCACAAGTCTGTCTGGCACCAGAGATTTTGCTCTAACCTGGAATTCTCCCAAGGATTCTACTCGACCTAAGAGCAGTCCCCAGCAGGAGCAAAAGAGCATAAATGTCACTGAACAACCTCAGAGGCGAGTGACTTTCTTGACTGCAGAGTAACCTGGCATCTGTCTAGAATTTTCCCTTGCCGCGTTACAGAATGACAGAAAACGTCCCTTTTCCTCTCCCCGCGATCATTTGCACGTTGTGTGGCACCTTCTAGATAGTGAAGGTGCTTTACGTTTTTCTTGTGTCGGAGGGGTGAAGAACGAAGAGCGCTAGTAAATGGAAAGGAACATTCTAAAGCCGTGACAGCAATTGGGTGTAACTGGTGAGTGAACCTAGCTGGACCTGAGAGTGATGTCACCCTAGATTTGAAAGCTGCCTCTGTTATGTGTCGTCTGTCTAAATCCAGACAAGTCATATAAAGTGACTGCCATCTGGCAATGTGGTTGTGAACATTCAACAGTTCATATATGGGCAATATTTAATAACTTTCTGCGTTTGCTGTGCTTTGAAGATCCTAGAAAAAGACCTGGAGCATTGTGGGCATCCAGGAGTTGGCAGTGAGCTTGTCCTTCAAGCTCTTATGATCACAGGAAATAGATCCCCTGAGGTTGTCTCAGCTGATAAGGGGGGAATTATTTTGAGGCTACAGGTGAAGGAAGCTAGGAATTCTGACCCCGAAGCAGGTTTGTATGGAAACACGGAAGCCGGATATGTCTAGATCTCAGTTTAGAAACTAGAGGCACCACATCTTTGTAGTAAGCCATGGGTGTGAACCTGTTTTTTGTTATTTTTATGACTGGCTCCGTTCAGTCTCTCCCAGTTCTTTCTCTAGGAGCCATTTACCTCATTCTCTGACACTTTCCAGTCTTGAACATCTGCTTACTCATATATCTGCTGACTTAGAGAAAAGGCAAGGCACAGACACGTGAATATAGAAAGTGGGAAGAAAATAGAACTAAGTTAAAGTATAATCAGCAGGAAATATCCCCTTTTGTTTACGGAAGCTACTCCGAGCTAAATGACTCTTTCTTTGTATCCTATTGGAACCCATCGAGACAAGATCTTTTTGATGTTATTTTTTTAATGTCTATTTATTTTGAGAGATAGAGCCTCAGCAGAGGAGGGGCAGAGAGAGAGAGAGAATTCCAAGTAGGCTCTTCACTGCCAGTGCAAAGCCCGACAAACGGCTGGAACCCACAAACCATGAGATCATGACCCGAGTCGAAATCAAGAGTCGAAAGCTTGACCGACTGAGCCACCCAGGCGCCATAGGAGGAAACCTTTCAAGCAAAGCTGTTTACTAGATCACATCATGGGCTACTGACCAGGCTTTAATTGCTCTGATTCAGTGTATCTGGGGATGGAGGGAGGCTTGGGGTCAAGTGGTACTTCTCATAGCCATTTATGCTGAAGGAACTTCCTGGAAAGGGGCTGTTCATGAAGCACACATTTTTAGGCTTAGCATTGTTACAGTTCTCTTTCCCATTTATGCAGGAAGGAAGAGAACTGATTCAGAAAAAGAGCTAGGTTAATGCTAGAACAAACACATTTATTTCTGAATTCTTACCTTTTCCAGTATCCTTCAGGTTAAATAGTTGTCATTCTGTGGTGGTTTTTATTACCCACGCTGAGGTCCAAGTAACTATAAAAGAGGCTGGCCATCTCTCAGGAGCTTCCCAAGAGAAGATTCTTTCCACAGCCCTAGGTCTGGATTTCAGTTCTGCAGATTCATATCTGAGCGTTTACTCAGACTTAAGGAAGACTGTTTTCCTCATGAAAGGACTCACAGGGTCCAAGTTAAAAAGAAGCTTAATATTATAAAGGAAAAAAGACAAGTTACAAGAAAAAACCACTATCAGCCTATAGTTTTGTATGACTTGTACAGTTTTCCTATGGAAAAGGTAAATAGAAAATGAGATTAAAACCTATAGATTTGTTGATGAATTTGAAGTTAAAAAATGTGTGTAGTTCAGATGTTTTGTCTGTGTAACTATTGGGATTACTGTTAACAGGCCCTTGAGTCTTTGGGTCAGAATCCCTCCTCTTTGGGAGTAAGACTAGGTATCTCTGATATTTGCTGGTAAGAGTCTATTGTTCCTAGGATTCTGCTGCTGAACACCTCTCATCCTGTTGAGCACGTTTTGCATTATTGATATTACTGTTTTAAATCAAGGCATAATCTTGTTTGACAACTATTCTGTCTTCCTAACGACTCTGTGTATTTATTAATTCATACATTCGAAAACTTATTCTGCACCAGGTATGTGACTGGTGCCGGAGGAGACATTAGGGAGACAAGAGAAACACAGCAAGCATTGTATTTGCCACCGGTCCTCAGAGTCCAGTGAGGGCAGACCGATGAGAGTAAAATTAGTTACTTCATCCCGCACTCTATCACATAATAATAATAATGGAATCAGTTTGGGGGTTATATGTTCTAGAACTTAATCTACACCTGTTAGGGTGTAAAATCCTGAATCATCCTGCAAATATTTTAATAAAAATCCTACCAAAACATGTCATAAAATGTCGTAAACACTAATGTCGTATGTTAAAATTAAAAAAAAAATTATCCCCCCCCCCCAAATTGGTTTAGCTGAGTATAACATAGAGAAGGAAGACTTTCCACATAGCTTTGACTCTTCCAGAATGCACTAGTCTTAGAATTATTCCTCAGAGGGCAACAAATGGTCAGAAACCTGTTTACATCAAAAGCAACTTACGGCTCTCAGATTGTAGCTTAGACGGGGCTTTTCAATCTGATGACAAGCAGAGTATCACCCTGAAATGTAAAGCGATGATTTACTAAATAAGAAAGAGAAACCTCTTCAGAGCGTAATCTGTGACTGCGTTCGAGTCTGCAAGAATTGAAAACTCGCACCTCACTTGATACTGAATAGTGTGAAATATCAGACGTGTCCCCACATTAGAAGCCTCACCAAGTACCCCTGCCACCAATGAATGGTAATGTTTTCCCTTGAGAAACTGAACACTTTAGCACCTGATTTGGGAAAAGATTCAAATCGTCCTTCTGCCTGACTTCATATTCAGCGTGGCCGTGAGGAACACTGAAATCGCTTAATAATTTTATTTATTCCTTGGGGGGTTGGAGTTGTATACAGTAAGTATTTGCAAGTACCTGGGCCAAAATATGGCCATCGTTCAGTATGATCTGTTTACAGAGCTGAAGACTTAAAGCAGGAAGTTAAGATAAGGAACACACTGTTTCGCTGGGATACCGTGCAGTGGCTGTAGATAGAAAATATGTCCGAAGAGATCAGAGATGTCCATCTGAAATGAGTGTAACGCTGTGTGTCAGCCATACCTAAGTGAGAAAAATAATGCTAAGGAAATCAGAGATCAAAGCTAGAAGAGAGGCAGGAGAAAAAGGCTGAGGGTTAATATCGCTTCACTTATTCTGCCTTTTTGTCCTTGTTTTTCTTTTAATTTTGGAGCATAGGCATTGCATTTGGCAGGGAGGAACTGTCCCAATCTCCTCCTTTACCCTCTGCTTCAGTTATAGAAAAGGTAGAGGTCATACAGACAGTGGTCTCCACCAACCTTCTGTATTTATTGAACTGATCAAGGCTGGGAGTTCTTCTGTTTTTTGTTTTTTTTTTTAACTATCGTCTTCTTCTTGCTTATTAGTGATCCCCCCCCCCAAGGTTTTTACATGACAACAAATGATTTTGGAGTGATTTTAGACTGTCCCAAGACATTTTCAGAAATAAAGGAATGGCTACTTTCTGTGTGAGAAACTGGTTTGATAGCCATGGTCTTATTGCTAGTTGCTTTTAGCAAAAGTCTTTTCTTTAAACCACTACCTAAACTCTGTAAACAAATAAATATAAACTAAGATCAAAACCTCTTAAAGAGAACAAACATCAAATTTTATGTCGACTGCCCATTAGGTAGATTTTTTATCAATACACTGTAAGTTATTAATAAATTGGTCTCATGTATTTTACTGTGTGGTTTTGTTTTTATTTAATGTTTATTTGAGAGAGAGAGAGAGAGAGAGAGTACAATTGGAGGAGGAGCAGAGAGAGAGGGAGAGAGAGAGAATCCCTGATGTGGGGCTCAAACTTAACAAATCGTGAGATCATGACTTGAGCTGAAGGCAGACGCTTAATTAACCAACTGAGCCAGGCACACCTACTGTGTGATTTTCTGTTTTCACCTCGCGGGAAGAAGTTCTGAGTTACCTTGCTTTTTCAAGGAGTTAATAAGTTCTTCATATTCCAGGGATGGACAGTTAAGCGTAAGCAAGAGATCACAATCTCATTTGAGAGTCTTTGTTTCTGTATTTTTGACAAGTAAGCCGATTGTCCAAAGGGAAGGTTAATATTAAGGCTGATACTTCGAGAAAAAGAGAGAAAGGACCCAAAGCAAGGGGGAGAAAAATGATTTGATGCCTTTGGTGATGAGACCCAGCTGGCTGCAAATGGCAGCCATTCACGTAGTTATGTAGAAGGCATGGCCTTGGAAGAGGTAGCTTTGTGGCCTTCTGGGACTTCGACTCTGGAGCCAAAGATCCCTGTCATCAGAGTGGATCCTGAGAGAGGGGGGTGTTGTCAAAGAAGTCACCCCTGTAAATGAAAGAACAGCACCTTGTCAGAGACTTCTTGACCCGTGGCCTGTCAGGTCTCACACATCACAAGGCAAAGAGAACCATGAAAAATAAGAAATTCTGGGATTCTCGCTAATTGGGTCGAATGAGTAGTTTGTGCTAAGTAATCTGAGTTAGAAAAAATAATGGAATCTGACATACTTTGCACTTTGAGTGCTTTGGAGCAAATCTTAAATTACATGATCCTCGTATACGGGCTAAGGCCATCCACTTAAAAGAGAGATCAAAGAGAAATTACTCTTCTAGGCCTAAGAAGTGTCTCGAATAGCATTTTCCGAAGCACGCACTAGGGCGAATTGGGGCCATGAAGGTATGAGGTGCAATGCATTTGAGAAATACCAATATCAGAGCAACCTAAACACCTCTGGTGCTTCCCAAAACACGTGAGCATCCTGAGAGCTCTGACATAACCCATTCTTGCCTGTCTGTTTAACCCAGCATTTCCCAAACTTATTTGATCATGAAAATACACTGACATTTCTGAAAAACCAACCGTGTTTGAGATACCAGATACTTAGGGAAGAATAAAGAGTAACTCTACAAAGCAATAGAGATCAATTACAGTTTCAAATCTAAGTAGCTGTTTTTGCCCCGGAAAGCACGGTTAGGTATATAATTGTTTTTAGCTCCTGTGGGGATATACAAAAGGAGAGAAATATGAAATCTACCTCTATATGAACGATCCCCCAGGCCCCACTCTGGCATGATAAAGACCCTGCATCGTGTTGGGAAGGAATCATCCTTGTGCCTGTGGCAAATGTCTATCTCCTGCAGGAGATAGTTTCAAAAGGCGGTTCTCAGCTGAGAATGCAGCTCATCATCTCTAGAAAGTCAGAGTAAGGAATGAAGGGTAGTTTTTAACGTGTAATATGGAGTGGTTCAACAGAACAGTTACAGGAGTAAGGAGATAACTATGGCAACACAGTTTTACTGTCATTAAAATGCCTGTTCTAATTTGGCATCAAAAACTGAAGTGCAAAATGAAAAGCCTGGCAACAGAATGACGTCTGCAAAAATGCCTGAAGGTTGGAAAGTAGGAAACAAAGCGGGGGGGGGGGGAGGGATTTTCAAAATTAGGAGATGGAAGAGAAAACCATGGAAAGGCACAAACAGTGTTGTTCTTCAGTTAGAGAAAGGGGATTACTGGTTGGCAATAAGCAATGATTATTTTCCATTGGTGACAATAAAAGACCGTATGATCAGAACCTGCTATGGAGAAAATGTGCTTTGAGCATTAGAAAACAGGGTGAGTGTACGAAGCTAAAGTTGGGCATAGTATCTCCGGGAAAATGTTCTAGATTTATTAGAGCAGATAGGTGCCTGGAGTGATTTTGGTACAAAAATAAAAGAATCCTGAGAGTAGCGACAATGATTCCATTTAAATTAGTAGTGATAGAATACAGGTATTATAAATTCCGCCTTCTAGTCTTTGTGTCCACAGCTTTTTCTTCCCCTTGCCTTTATTTTTCTCTAGCACCAGCTTTGTACGTAAACGGATAACAGTGATATCCCTGGTGACCCATTTTCAATTCAGATTCTTTCTCATTTTCTGTTGGTGTCTGATGTGTCATGGAGAAAAGGTGAAGTCCCACTTCCCAATGAAATGTAAGAATTAAAATGCCAGTAGCTTCACACGAAGGATGTCCAGCCATGTGACCTTGAAACAGTCACAGTCAGCCCTTAGGCACAGTTCTGTGTAGTAAAATATGAAGATGTAGCCATGGGATAACCTCAGGAAGCCTCTTAATGGTTAGTCATATGGACACGGAAGCAATCTACTTGGCACCACCCTGCTTCCTTCCAGCCTGCCTCTCTATTTTGTGATCCTGTTATGAACAGGATTTCAGCTCAGACTCCGCATTTTCACATCAAGGGTGGTACACGGGACACTTTTGTCTTTCAGTCAAAGTGGCTGAGCAGTTCGCGAATCAACCTTGTAAATAGCATCAAGCAAGCACTGGAAACCGTACCATAAACTAAACCAGGCGATTTTCAAATATTTGCCAAAGTGACATGCCGCAGGTCTCGGGGAAACATTCATCGTTCTCATTAAGTTCTCTAAGTTGGATACATGGAAACAAAGTTTTAAAAATCTAAGATACATCATATATACTCATAGAAATGTCTTCATTGGGGGCGCCTGGGTGGCGCAGTCGGTTAAGCGTCCGACTTCAGCCAGGTCACGATCTCGCGGTCCGTGAGTTCGAGCCCCGCGTCGGGCTCTGGGCTGACGGCTCGGAGCCTGGAGCCTGTTTCCGATTCTGTGTCTCCCTCTCTCTCTGCCCCTCCCCCGTTCATGCTCTGTCTCTCTCTGTCCCAAAAATAAATAAAAAACGTTGAAAAAAAAAAAAAAAAAAGAAAATGTTTATAAAAAAAAAAAAAAGAAAAAAAAGAAATGTCTTCATTGGCTTGTGCTTTAATTAGATTTACAAAGGGGCAGTATAAAATAGAACAGTTTGATGTAGCCTTAATTAGAGTAACAATTATGTCATCCAACGGCCTTTATATAATGATCTACATGATAGGTTATACCTAATATTTAGGTATGTCAAGAGTCTTGAGATGGAGGAGAATCTTTCTAGGTTAACTTACTCAATCACTTAGACATTTTAAATAAATGTTTATGGAGCCCCTATTGTGTATAGCCCTTGATAGTTTTATGTCCTTTCAAACATGGAAACTGTTTTTAACTGTTGGGTTCTACGTTTTTTCCCCTTAGCTTCCCGGAAGCTCTGGCCTAAATTTATGCTCAGATACAGAGATTTATTTATTTAGGATATCAATATGAGAGTACATCTAACTCTATCTTACTTAAAGTAAAATCTACATTTTATTTCCTGTTCTGTTTTATATGCTTTTAACATTGTAAGCTACATTATTAGCCTTTGAAGAAATAAAGTGGACTGTAAGTCATAAATGAATAAATAAAAGCTGGGTGTAATACTGAAAAATTAATTAACTTGAAATAAAGCTTAATGAGTCATTTTTCAAGGAAGAACTCTTCCTCTAATGAGAAATATTACTCATTATCATAGTCATCAGTTAATAATTCATTAATAATGCCTTATATTTATGTATATTAAAATATGTATATTGCCTCATTATCTCACAATAACCTTAGGGCATAGACAAAACAGATATATTTTTTCTTGACTTAAAGATGAGAAAACTGAAATTCCAGGGTTTGAACCTAAGACATTTCAGGCTATATAAAGTAGTATATCCCTAATATTTGGGGTTTTAAAACTTATATTTGTTATTCACATATGATTTGAATATGAAATGAATGTTGCTGGGTAAAGCATTTCCATAGGTACTTAGACTTTAAAATCTTAATGCTGTATATCTTCAATTCACCAAAATGAGGTGTATTTGCAGAAGCAAAAGTTTCATTGTGGAAACCTGTTCTCTTGTGGAAATTATAATTTATGTTGATGAGGACTTAATTATTCTACTTAGGCTGTCACATAAAAATCAGCACTATTTATCCAGACAACAGTAATTATTGTGTTCAGGAAAATACACACACACACACACACACGCGAGCATAACTGTTTGCTCAGTAGTAAAATTTTCTTTCCTCCAGCCACCAAATTACCTTGAAAACTGGCTCAACTCTTCACTAGACTAATTTAAAAAGACAGTTCAGGAGATATAGTATAACTCATTTCGTGAGGATGTCTAAAATGTTAGTCTGACATATTTTTAGAAAGACAGCCTTCCACAAACCCATTTCTAAATCTCAGAGGAAATTGAAAATATTATTGATATGCAGTATATAATCACGGCCCATAACTTTTTCTTGTGGGGTAAGACTTACAGCATGTTTCCGAGCAATGTGACTCTAATGGCAATCCATAATTTTAAGAAGAATTCAGGGACCTCTCGAAAATTTGAAACTGTGACTCACAGAAGAAGGCAGCCCCTCCTGGAGGCCTGATGTACAACAAATGGTTATGTTTGCTTGTGCTAAAATTGAAACAAATAGGTTTGAAATTTGGCTGGGGAAACAATTTAACCTCTTTAAATACCGGTTTCTTGAGCTATAAAATGGGGACAGTAACAGAACCTATCTCCTGGGATTGTCTTGAGGATGAAATATGACCAGGCATGTAAAAAGTGTAACGTGGGGTCTTTGTGGCCATTCAATGAAAGTTGACCCATTATTATCCTCAGCTCGGAAACAGAGCACATACTCAAAACATTTGCACAATTGATTGAAGAAATCCTAAATGTAAAGCACAGGTTCAAATAATTTTCTATAGCAATGGGCTTATTACGTATATTGAACAACTGAATTTAAAAATCTGTACATTCTGTGGGATAAAATACTTAAGGATCAAACTACTAAAGAGTAGATATAACAGTTGATAATATTACTCTGTAGTTTAGTTTATGTGTTGGTAGTATGTTTTGTCTGTATCCAAAAATTAATTTGAAGCAATATTGCTGCATTGTACAAATTGGGGATTGACTTTGTCTAAGGAAATTAAATTAATCAGAACCAAAACCAAACATGTATTTATCACTTGCTGCCAGTCAGTGGCTAACCACCTGATCTTAAGCACTTTACATTTAATAAAACATTACTATTTACACATTGCAGTATACATTTTCTATCTGTGATTTCAAGATACTCTTTCCTTGTGAAGAATGTCAAGAAGGGTTTCGTGATACTTTCTTTCATAACGTTTTCAACCATTAATTTAACATTTGAAAAAAAAAAAAAACAAACCTTCGAGGTCTTCCTCCAAGGTAACAGGACAAAAACTTTGACATGTTTAATTCTATTGCCCCTTTTCACTCAGTCTCTGCTTTTCTCTGTTGAAAATTTCTCTTTTGATTTATGTCTTGGGAGACAAGGGAAGGAGACTTTTACTTATGAGTTGATTAATAAGAAGACTAGAATATGAGAAATTACATTCATCCATTTATTTATCCAAAAGGTATTGACTATCAAGTAGCATCCTAAGAGTGAGTGAGTGAGAGAGAGAGAGAGAGAGAGAGAGAGTGTGTGTGTGTGTGTGTGTGTGCGCGCGCACACACACGTGGGTACTTATTTGAATTATGATCTGAGGAACAAATGCAAGAGAACGTTTTTCCTGGAGCAGATCTACACCCGAATTGTCTAAGTTGTCTTCTGCATAGTCCTCACTTTTAACCACTGGAATTTCAGCATATGATGATGATATGTGGCCAACTTATGGTTTTGTAAAGATGCAGCGATTTCTAGTCAATGGATAATTTAGGTTATGTTGTATCTCTGACAGCAAGTGAAGAGGGTAGCGAAGAAATGAAGTAAGTGTACTTTTGTAGAATTGTATTTCCATTCCTGAAATTGAAAACTAATAATAATATTCCCAAGAAGGCCTTAGTCTCTGATTTAGACTCTAATGTAAGATGTACTTACACATCCTGCTATGATAAACTCAGAATTGTCTCTACCCTCTGCCAACAAGGATGTGACACTTAGAAACCATATATTTATTTATTGATTGATTGATTGAGAGAGCGAGCGAACATGCATGAGCACAAGGGCGCCTGTTAGAGGAGAGGAAAGGGAGAGGGTGAGAGAGAATCTTAAGCAGTCTTGACACGGGGCTCCGTGACAGGACCCTGAGACCTAAGCTGAAATCGAGAATCAGATGCTTAACCAACTGAGCCACCCAGGCTCCCCTCTTAACTATCATTTTGATTGGTTCACAAAATCACTGGGCAATTAAACTTTCATTTTTTTAATAGGGATTACTTATTTTTTAAGTCTGTTTATAAAGGAAAAGGATTTCCGTGCATGTCTGTTTCTGATAAAGTGTTCACATATGTAACATAAATGTAAATCATAAAGAACATTAAGATGTTTAATTGTCTATCAATTTTGGATACTCTAAGGAGATATAGTTGTGTTTAAGAGTAAAAGGTATGAACTTAGACAAATTTGATTGTTAGTCCTTTGTAAATTCAATATTCATCTTGTGTGGGATTTAGATTTTTAAGTTACATTTTTACATTTGTATGAGCTTTAAAAATGGGTTAAGAGTAGAAATTCATATTTGCAAGAAGTGTACAGTTTTTTATTTATCTTTTGTTTTTGCTATTTTTGGCCACAAAATATTTTAATTTTAGGTAATACTTTCAAGGAATTTATTAAATTCTTTATTAAAAGAATACATTTCTTTTATTATTTAGTTGTCTTCTTTCACTAAGGGTATTTAGTAATCTATTTTCTTTTGTGTGTCATAATTTATTTAGTTATATTTAACTATTATTTATCAAAAATCTATCACAATCTATCAAATCTGTCAAAAACCTATGAGAAATTGCTTTCTTCAGTTGTGCGAAGTGAGGGGCAAAATGGCTTTTCAGATAATTTGCTCCATTATCCTGACATCAATTATTGTTAGTCTTAAATATATTTATTCATTGTTTTGTTATTCCTCTGTTATTTATATTAGGTGCTTATTTTCAATAGGATTATTTCTGGACTACACTTTTTGATTTATTGATCTGTATGTTTATTCTTACATCAGTATCAGACTGCTTCATTATATCGTTAAATTTTGATCTTCTCTTTCTGTCACACTTACTGATGTGAAAAGAGATAGCGAACATTTTTTAAAAAGAGGGGAGGGTTATATGTTGCATGACTTGATGAATGATATGGTCTGAAAAGCAAAATAATTGTCTTTGTGTGTGTGATGCTTGTTTAAAATATCAGTTACTAGTATTCAAAAGAAATACATTTAATGAATGAAATGATGAATTTTGGAGTGAGGTCGATGTAGATTCGAATTTGAACTTTGTAACAATGGCTATTTCATTTGTGGTTAAATTGCTTCAATTCTCTGAGGCTCCTTCCTAGCAAATGAGATTACCTTTCCTGATGTCATCAGTTTAGAATGAGTCCTAAGATGGGAGAGGGACAAGGAAAGCATTGTTCTGTTTTGATAGTAATGGCTCCATAAATTTAGCTGGTACAATTGTTAGAAATACTTACTATCGGTGTAGAATATTCTGGAGATCTTTATGTTTTCTAATCTGGAAAACACTGTTCCTAATTTCATTGCTCAAAAATAAGTCTCCAGATTACCATTTATCTCATAACTGAAATGAAGAAAGTATGTTCCTCCTCTCCCCTAACCATGAATCTCAGAACACGTAACTGTTTTTTGTTTCTCGTTTTATCCTATGTCGGCTAGAGCAAACGTATGGAAAGGACTCATCCGACCTCACACCTATCTCTCGCCGTGTGGTATGTGCCTTGGCTTTGAGTTCATGGCCGCAAAATGTCTGTTAATTATTCACAAGTTACTTTTATTCCAAATCTCAGTCATTGTATGCTGCTTCGGTGTTATTTTCTATTTCTGACTCTGGGCTTGGTCCATTCAGTCCTGCCATGCAATGAGTTGCTGTTGCCGTTTCCACATAGGTATTTGAAAACCTGTCAGAGTGCTGTTTTCATTATACGCTTTTCATTATTATTCTGTCATCACTGAACAAGTTTATTTCAAAACCTTTTGGGAAAAATGACAAGAAACATAGCATTTTATTTCCTTGTCCCTTCATTAGATTAGAAATGTCAAGAAAGATTTAGACTGTACTCATTTTTATTAAAAGGAATGATAGATCTTTCTTGGCAAAAGAAAAGGAAAAAATAGGAAATTTTAATTTTAAATACTACTGGAGTCGAAGACTTGCGTGTGAAGGTGCTCTTTGGTGAAAAGCTTTCTCTTCATTATTTGGAAAGATTTATATTTTATTATCAAACTTCAGGCCATCTTATTCATTAGAAGATATAAAATATGGCAGTCATTCCAGAACACCAGCTACATAAATGAAATCTGTTAGGTACCAAAAACAAACTACACCAAGGTGAATCTAAACTATTATCAGCAAGGTTACTTAACATCATGCATTATAAATTTCAGCAGCTATTAAAAAAAAAAAGAGAGAGAGAGGATGATAATGCCTTTGTCCGAGGCATGTTGTGAGAAGTATGTGAGTCAGCACATGTGAAGCTTCTCATGCTGCACATAAGGTTGAACTGGAACACGTTGCTAACATTCTAGCATTTTTGGTCTAGAAAAGCATCAGTGTCATGTAGGTCAGCCTACGTGTTCCTCAACAGTTGTGAGTATCCTACTCACCCCTGGGGTTTATACCATGGAACTGACCTCTGGGAAGGATAGGACTTCCTGATTACAATCTCAATTCTTACAGATAGGGGGCAAGGCAGATTTGCATATGGCCAACCTCTGTCTCCAGCCTGTCCTGGTATGGCGGTGCCTCAGTTAGCACGTGGCTTTATTATCTCTCTTACAAATGCCAACCTCCTGACAGTCTGCGACCCCTTACCCCATGGCTTCTGCCTACCTGTGGCCGTGGCTTCTGTTTATTGCATCACTGTGCTCATTGCCTTTGCTCGGACAGGTAATTTACTAGGTACCCAGTATCCAGCCTGCCTGCCCTGTGTGGGTGGCCGTGCTGCTGGTAGGTTGATGTTAATCATATTTAATGGCCTCAAATTTATGAAATTACAAGACATTGTTTCATTCTAGAATGAGGAGGATAGCATTTGTCTGGGAGAACAGTATGCCCAACCAGCATGTAAAAAGGTATACAATTACCACGCATACTGTCTTTCAGTAACATAGCAAGGTGGTACAAAAGTACGTATTTTCTTATAGTAAGGGTCATTCAGTTTATTGTTTGTAGGAGTGACGAGTCTTCCTCCCCAGATGTTCTTGGTTAATATAGTCTTTCTTACACATGAATTTGAAATAAGGGGCAATATAAACCGGAATGTTATATCTAGTTTGTATGACTATCTGATGAAATACCAAACCCATCACAATGACACAATGATACAAAACATCATCTTATATTAGACAAATACCTACAGATTACAAAAATATTTGAGCCATAAAGATATAACCAAATTATCCTTCCTCATTCAAACTTTGGCCTGTAAAATGTTACTTTTTGTGATTATAAGTAAGTCCTGTTATCTTAGTTTTACACAAATTATGACTTTAATATGAATGACAGATATCTGACTGAATAATTCCCTCTTATTTTTAATTTTTATTTATTTAATTATTTTTTGCTCTATCTTATTTTTTCTATTATATGGCATAACATTGAGGATGTTTATTTTTTCTATAGAAGGAAAAAAATAGATGACTTTAAAAATATGTCTTAATTACAAGGTAGTTTCAAGGATTTTTTTTGCCTTGCACATGCACAAATATATATAACCTTATGCACAAATCTAAAACAAAAATAGACATGATATTACCCGAAATTTTAAAACTTCCCTCTTTTCCTCATACCATTTAGAATGAAATAAGAGGGAAGTATAAAATAATAAAGAATTTCATTTTGAAGATTGATATTCCTACTTAGCTGTGTATAGCAAAATAATTATATAACTCACTTCCAACATAAAAGGGGTGATAATTTAATTAACTTCATGATTTCAACTGAAAAATGAAATGGGAGGGGAATGTAAATCAGAAGTAGTAACTCGAAGTTTCGGCTAGAGAGACCACACTGTTCTAACTTGATTGATACTCAGTTGTGATTCCCAAAGTGTTTTTCAAGCTCCAATAAATAATTCAGAACTATAGACTCCGCATTATGCATTTTCACGTGGATTTTAATTTCCAGAGAAAGTAAATATTTCTGGAACTCATTAAGAAATTCAGAGTTGATTTGACAGTGTGATTTCCGATCTTCTCGTGGGGCACATACGTTCTGTATCGGTCAGCTTTTGTGGCTGGAATACCACACAGCCCTCAGGTCTCAGAAGCAGGTGACGAGAACATTTGTTTCTTGTTCACATGAGGACCGCAGGGTGAGTTCAGGTTGCCTGGGCTCTGCTGGGCTCAGTTTTACTTGACTTCCTATTCCAGGCCTCAGAGTGAAAATAGTTGGGTGACACAGTTCTCAGGGTGGGGGCAGAACTGGAGAGGGAGAGAGGGAGAGAAGGGGGGGGGGAGTCAGAGGTAAAGCAAACAATCACATTTAGACGTGCTTATTAATCATAGCAGATGTCATGGCTGCTCATATCCATTGGCCAACGCATGTCACATGACCAGGCACGAGTCGGTGAAGACCAGATACTTCCTCCCTTCACAGAATGCCCAGGAATTCTCATGATTGTAGCTGATTTCCAGCGATCTTACTGCGGGGACCGAGTAGATAGTTGGGAACAGTCATCTAGTCTCACACACACCAAATCCAAATCACCAACCTCAAATCACAGTCCAAAGGTGGCTCTTCACAAACTTTCCAAAGAGGGTTTTTACCAGAAATCTAGGGCCCTTCTCAGTCACTCTTTATTTTCTGTGATGACTGTTCCCCTCCGCCTACCACGTACATTTGAATTTTGTGTGGCAAGCACAAGGACAGAACACGATGGTATTCATTTCAAATTTTACTTCTCTTACAACCTGAACCCTCAACTTCAGACCTTCTTCATTTGCCCAAACTCTAAACAACAGATTTATGACTTGACTGCCTGTTGCAAGCCATTTTGTTTTTGGAAATAGCTGGTTTAAAAAATGCAGAGAACATGGAGACAGCAGAGATAAGGGGACCTGAACTCTTACAGCATGTCAAGGGTAGGGAGATAAGGAAGAATCTGGAAACGAGTTTGTAGAGCAGCTGCTGGTCAGGACCAGGATAGGGAACATTTTCTCCAAAACATTCACCCTTTTCCAAAGTGCAGAGTTGGGCAGATTAAGTTTCGTGCCTTCCACGGCCCTATCTTTTTAAAAAGAAGGAAAAAAAAAAAAAGTAAAAGAAAACATTTAATAGCCAATAACAGAGTCAATGGGATAAAAACATAGCTGTTCAGACCAGGGATCTGATCATGTTAATTTCCTGCTTAAAATGTGTCCATCGAGTCTTACTGCTACATGGTAATGATGATAATGATGGCAACAAAAATGAAAGCAATAACAACTATTCTTACCATTTACTGTTTGCCCATTAAGTGCTGTGCTTTATGCTACAAACTTTAAATGCAGGTCTCATGCCTCACAACAAATATGAGAAAAATAACTTTACTAGACTCACATAGTTAATAAAAGTCCTTTCTTTTAACCACCACCATACCTTAAAAATGTGTAATAATGTGCTTTCGTGGTTTTTGTCCTTTCCGTTCTCCCCAATTCATTTCTTGCCTTCCCCTCTGCGATTTATACACTCAACTACAAACCCACAGCCTTATGCTCCCGTTCTATTCCTGGCTCTGTGGCTCTGCATGTAAGAACTTCTCCATTTCGAATGTCTTTTCCAGCCACATTGCTTTTCCCCGCAACCTGATGAATTCTGCTCCTCTCTAGGAGATAGTCCTTAGACCGCCTGCTCTAGGAAGGCACAGTTAACCTTCTCTAAGACACACTGTTATCACTGTGTACATGGGGTCCTGGGCTTGTCTGTACATGCCAGTCTTTTCCTTGGCTCACCCAAGTGTTCCGCCCTTCTCCAGGTGGGAACGCTTTAGGGATTCTATTTATTGCTATCCTATTTTAATATTACAGTGCTTGTTCTAGAACTTAACTTATTCAAGTAATTTGGGTGGAAATCCCAATAGCCAGAATGAGTTTTTGCTGTGTATTTTTAATATTTACCTTTAAAAGAGTTGGAATGGGGCACCCGGATGGCTCGGTTGGTTAAACATCTGACTTGGGCTCAGGTCATGATCTCAATGGTTCGTGGGTTCGAGCCCCGTGTCGGGCTCTGTGCTGACAGCTCCCTCTGTCTTTCTGTCCCTATCCCGCTTATGCTCTGTCTCTCTCAAAAATAAATGAACATTAAAATAAAATAAAATGAAGAGTTGGCAAAGAATTAGAAAATAATAAAAGAAAATTTTATGGATTTGATCTGAGATAATCAGATATCATAGTTAATATTTACTGTGATATCCATAAAAAATAAATTTTAAGCAATACCTTTATCAGAATCCTCAAAGAAACAAAACCCTAATGAAGCTGAAATATAATATTCCACTTTCTACATATACCAGTGTGTATAAATATAATATTTCACTTCCTTCAAGTACATGTCATTTCTCCTAAGGGCATTGAAAGATTGCATACACATTTCATCTTTTCAAAATAAAAAAAAAATCAAGGAATTTAGCTGTTAAATCAAGCATCCAAACTCTAAAATATATATTGCTCTTATCACAGGGGAGGTAGTCACACAACTTTTATATGTTAATGAACTCTTCCTGAAATATTTCAGGATGAAAACCAGGCATCACAAATGCATAAATATTTACTTCTTTGTACTGAAAAAAAAAAAAAAAAAAAAAAACCAACAAACTCCTGTGATTTGACTTGTGAAGTAGCTGGCATGATTTTACAGAACAAAAATCTCTTACTTGGAATAGTACTACATTAGTGATGGAGGAGACAGAGTCTAATAAGATGTAAAAGAATCCCGTTGTCAATAGAACCTAAGTAACGTATCCGAAATTTTGTGTTTACCTTGAAAATAAATATAGGAAGCTAAACAGTTATGTGCTGACCATTATCAAAATATGCATCCGTAATGAGTAATTCACAGAACTAAAACTGCCCTTTCCCCTTAACCTTTTGGGAAGAGATTGAATTCTTTGTGTACAGTCTATAAACTTAATACAAATTATTCAGATTTTTTCAGCAGTTAATAGTATTTACCTCTTCATGGCTGTGCTTTGTCACAAAATAGAATTCAAGTGTAACAGGGGTTAAAAAAATAAAAACCAATCAAGAACTTAGTTTTCCAAATAGGGTAGATCATTTTGGAAAAGAAACCTTTTAGTCAAACGTGCTCCTGAATGGCTGTAGTCATGGAAGTAGGTTTTCAGAATTGGATTCCTCATTATAAGATAGAGTGAAAGATTCTTATTTTTATTTTTAAATGCTTTTAGATTTATGGAAGGATTGCAGACAGTGCAAGAAGTTCCCATATACTTTTCATCCAGCTTCCCCTGATGTTAACATTGGACATAACCATGGCATATTTATCAAATTATTTATCAAAATTATGCTGGGTAATCTATTAACTAAACTATAGATTTATTTGGATTTCACCATTTTTTAATAGCATCCTTTTGTTGTTGCTTTTCTAGGATCCACATTTCATTTAATTATCACATCTTCCCTATCTTATTGGATTTGTGAGAGTTCTCTTTCTTTGTTTTTCATGGTTTTTTAAAAAAAAAAATCCTTTAATGTTTTTTCACCTTTGAGAGAAAGAGCATGAGTGGGGCAGGGGTAGAGAGAGAGAGAGAGAGAGAGGGAGACACAGAATCCAAAGCAGGCTCCAGAATCCAAAGCTGAGCTGCCAGCACAGAGCCCAACATGGGGCTCAAACTCACAGACCTTGAGATCATGACCTGAGCTGAAGTCGGATGCTTAACTGACTTAGCCACCCAGGCACCCCTGTTTTCCATGGTTTTTTGAAGAGTACTTTTGTATAGCATCCTTCAATTTGGATCTGCTGGAGGTTTGCTCATTATTAGACCTCTAGGAGGGAGGAGCGTCAAAGAACTTGTGAATACATGTTAAAATTGTTAGAGTAATTAATAAACCCCTGGGGGAGAAACTTTGACACTCTAAATATCCTGTTTTTCTTAAAGTTCTGCTCATTAATTTTACCATTTATCAGTGGATCTTCCTACAGCAATTATTACTATAGTATTTTATTGGTAATTTTCAATTTCTCTCATTCTTCCTAAGCTTATTATTTGTAATTCTTTATCAAAGAAGATTTGTTCTTTTTGTCCATAATCGATTAATTCAGTCAGTATAAACTACGGCCATATATATATGGCACATATATGTACAGAGAGGGGGGAGAAAGAGGGGGATAGTGGGAGAGAGAGAGACTAATTACATAGGTATTTATTTTATTCTTTGGGTTATAATCCAATACTAACGTTTATTTATTCAAACCATCCAACTTTGGCCATTGAGGTTTTTTTGTTTTGTTTTGTTTTGAATTGGTTTGTATGTCTTCAATACCTCTCTTTTTTTTTTTTTTTTTTTTTTTGACAGAGTTGGGAGGTTGGGTTGTTGAGGTGGGGTCATTTTCTTTCTGGAATTGCAAGATGCTCCAGGCTCCACTTGTGTTTTCCCTGCCCAAGGAGCCTGGTTCCTTTTATTGTAAAAATAGTACATCTAATGTTACACGGATAAGGGAATAAGGTCATGCATTTTGATGAAAAATGCTTAGCGTACTTGGCAAATAAGTTCCTAATAAACATTGCTTTTCCTCCCACTGCCAGTTCCACTCTTACATGTCCTACACAAAGTCAAAATGATAAAACGTGAAAGTGAGAGCTGGAAGGAAGAAGGAAGCAAGTGGGAGAAGTTATTTAGATTTGGCACTATGGCTTCTGAGAGGTGACCAGTCAGATGGATTCAGATGAATGATGACATATTGGTTAGGGGTAGATGGGCAAGGTATTTTAGGGCAAGCTGAGTGCAACCAGGGAAGTACATGCCAAATTTAGGGAAACAATGTATTATACCTCTTTCTGGGGTTGAATTCAATAATATTAGTAATATTAAAAAAAATAATTCGAAAAATTAAGTGCATGCTAGATGAATCAAGGTCTTAAAAATAAAGATCCAACAAATACTTATGAAGGGAGAAAGAGGTAATCAGAAACTTGAATTTCACTGATTCAGCATGTGGCATATTCAGGCTAGAGCCACAAAATACAGGAGGTAAAATGAATTGGCCAAACTTCACTTTTTCTCACCGAAGTTTAGGAACGTAGATTAGGATTGCATACTAGGGGTCAACAGTGATGACAAGCAGTAGAGAGGCTGATTTGATATAAGGCAAGTAGTGAGTGAAAATGTACGTTGGTGTGGTTTTCCTCAGTAACACGGGTTAGCTAGGATCTGAATTAGCATGAGATGTTGGCCGCAGCAGATGAGTAGAACACCCAGAGAGTTATGAGAAAAAGCATCTGGGGCATTTGTCATGAACAGTTCAAAGCAGGCTTCCTGAATGCAGAACTGGGTAATGGGTAATTTGAGCACTGTGCTGGCTTCACTGGGAGGCGGTCCGGCGCGAAGGAGGGACAGTGTGCCTTTGTGACTTACTGTGGGTACCGGCTGGACGAGGTGTAGCTTGATGGGGCCAGAAAGCGCGAGATCAAGGCTCCAGATGTCGCACTGGCGCAGCCCATTGTGATGACAAGATCCTGGATTTGAAACAGTGAAGCCTGTACAGAGGAATAAAAGGGAAAGCCAAAAGAAAAGATGGACAAACCCACTTCAGTGGAACATATATCGTCTCTTCTTTAATTTTGACCGTGTGTGAAACTTGTGGACAAAAGAAAGACCATTATGGATTGTATCAGTTGGGGATGAAAAGGGAGATATTAGCTTATTTTATTGGCCGAAATTCAGCAGCAGAGGTGGTTTGAAAGAGTCAAGAAGGAAGGAATTCATGCGTGCCTAAACTGTGTTGGGGCAAATAAATAAACCTTATTGGAGGCCTGTTTGGGACATAGGTCTTTCTGGACTTTCTGGACTGCTTCAGCAGATCAGCATAACTTTCTTTTTATTTTTATTATTTTTAAATGATTTTTTATGTTTATTTATTTTTGAGACAGAGAGAAACAGAGCATGAATGGGGGAGGGGCAGGGAGAGAGAGAGAGAGAGAGAGAGAGAGAGAGAGAGAGAGAGAGAAAATCTGAAGCAGGCTCCAGGCTCTGAGCTGTCAGCACAGCCTGATGCGGGGCTCAAACCCACCAACCATGAGATCATGACTTGAGCCAGAGTCAGATGCTTAACTGACTGTGCCATCCAGGTGCCCCGGATCAGCATAACTTTCTAACTCTAAGTCTTGAAAATTGCCTAGGTAAAGAAAAATAAGAAACACTAAATGTACAAAAAAATATTTAAAATAATTTTAAGTCTATTTATTTTCAGAGAGGGAGGGAAAGAGGGAGGGAGGGAGGGAGGGAGGGAGAGAGAGAGAGAGAGAGAGAGAGAATGAGAATGAGCGGGGGAGGGGCAGAGAGAGAGGGAGACAGAATCCCAAGCAGGTTCAATGTTGTCAGTGCAGAGACCAACATGGGGCTCGAACTCACAAGCCATGAGATCATGACCTGAACTGAAACCAAGAGTCGGACACTCAACTAGCTGAGCCACTGAGGTGCCCCCCAAAAGAACAACGTTTTAGAATACTAATATTTCAAAGAGCAACCATCAAAGTTGCTGCCTTTGTGTTAGTGTCCATAAAATGCCAATTTAAGAAAATGTAAGACAGAAGATGTAATAAAACCTCTTAAGATATATCTTAAGAAACTCATTCACATACAAAATCCCGGTACCACAAATGCTGCAGTATTTTCTTCAACTTGCACTGGAAAAACTGAGCTGTAAAGAGTTAAGTAAAATGTCTAAAATCAGGAAAGAAATAAATGGCAAGTTAAAAGTCTGAGGGATTTTTTTTTCCTGCTGCATCCAGAAATACCCAGGGCATCAAGGGATTCATTTAAACTAGAACAACCAGAATGTGTTCCAGAAATGGCATCCATCGGATAGTTTAATAGCTAATGGGAAAACATTTGTCTACAGTGCTTCAAAGTATATCTTCACTTTGCTTTTAGCAATTTACCTGCGTTTGAAAAGGTTCGTTTATATAACCTCATCCACCTATTACTTGCCAATCCACTTAGCCATATTCAGCAGTTGATCACTCTTATTTTCCTTTATTTAAACAGCTAACCAGTTGCTATTATGCACACATTTTGTATTAGAATTATTTTGTTTCAGGAGAGAGAAAATTAACTAGCTCTTGGGAATAAAGGGAAGAGTGAGATATAACACGTGTACAGAGATATCACGCCGAACCTAAGAACAAAAAAAAAATACTGCCAGAAAATACGTGTGACCAGAACTGAGAACAAGAATCTGGGAATAGGCGTGACAACTTAATCATTTCTGTCTTCCTTTTCTCATCTGCTCTGTTTTCATACCTTTGTCCGGATACCAACACCCCCTCTTTTCCACGAGACCCCAGAATGTCTGTTCTAGTTTTATTAATTAAGTACACCTGACTGCCTGGCTTCAAAAAATGATTTCCTGCTTATAGATTTCCTATCTTTTGAGCTCTTAGATTAAGTTCTCGAGGGAGAGAATTTGATTGGTCCAGGCGTCCTGTTGGATGGTATTCTATTCTCTGAGTAGGAAGGGGCAGGATAGCAAGAGTATAAGGATGGCAAGCAGGAGCCCAATAGTTAGCCTAGACTCAGGTTTTTCAAACAGTAGTCTGCGTCAGAATCAATGGGAGGCAGTATTAATGCACAGATTTCTAACAAATGTTATTTTGTTAAAAAAAATTTAATGTTTATTTATTTTTGAGAGAGAGAGAGACAGACAGAGCATGAGTAGGGGAGGGACAGAGAGAGAGAGGGAGACACAGAATCTGAAGCAGGCTCCAGGCTCCGAGCTGTCAGCACAGAGCCCGACATGGGGCTTGAACCGACGAACTGTGAGATCACGACCTGAGCCTAAGTCAGACACTTTACTGACTGAGCCACCGAGGCACCCCTACAAATATTTAGATCATGCTAATATTGCTGGTCTAGGGACCTTACTCTGAGAATTACTAGTTATGCTCTAGGGCCGTAGAGTTATTAGCAAGAGGAATTGGACAAAATACTTGAACAATTTGCTAACTTCACTTTGTTGGGCTATTAAGTTGTTTGGATTATCCAGCTATTTTTTTAATTCATTTATTAAACATTTATTGAGAAGTTACTATATAAGCAAATAAAAATTTGTATATGCATAAAATTAGTTCCTTCATAAATGCAGTCTACTTCTGTGCCTGAATTCTAAATCTTTAGTACGTTATTCAAATTAATATATATTTTTGAAACACAGTAAAGAAAATGTTCTAAAACAAATTTACCTTTTATTGAGTTATCTAACTACAGAACTACAGAGCAATCACAATTTTTAAAAGATGCAACAGTATATAATTCATACTTCATTCATTTTTGCAAATATTTATAATTATTGTATGTCTGATATTGAAAGAACATTAACAAAACAGCTAAAGTGGTTTCAGTGTTGGTGCTTTGAGATTTTATTTACTATACCTTTGTGTAGGAAAAAATATCCTATACTCACAGAGCCTTGAGGTCAAGTATAAATTTTACTTCTTTGCTATTTTTCAGGAGTCTGAATACATTGAAGGGAGTAATCTCTCTAAACTAATTCTCTTAAAACCTTGTGCCACAGTAACATACGCTGTCTCCTGATGTACGAGCGGAAAGGCATCAGAGATCAAATATTTTGTTGATAATTGCTACTTTCTTTGGAGTGATCTTTCTACGGTTGTGCAATCTCTGATTGTGTTTTATTGTATAAACCACACCGCAATTATCATAGGTGTATAGTGAAAAATTTTTCTTCATCATTTAAAAATACTTAGCAACTGAGATTATCAATAGTCAATAAGTCACTAGCAACATCATTTTGTCACTAAGAACCTCAATATTATTTCCCCCCAATTTTATACGCATGATTCATTTCAAATTGGCCTCCGTGGCTGTGCTGTTCTCATTTCAGTCTCTCTGTTTCTCAACTCCCCAGGCCGCCTCGTGGACAAGTGCAATTGTGATAAATAATGCAGACTTTACTAAGGTTTTATGAAGGGTTGAGAGTGAGTGTACCCACAATTAAGCTTCCTAAATGTCCTCATTACCTATATATGGTCATTTTCAAAATTTCCTCCTCTCAGCCAGCTACCAGATCACTTTACTCACAATCTGGCAGATATTTTAGGATATCTTCTTTTTCTCCCCAATACAGAATCTCAAAATCCAGATAACTTTCGTACCATACCCTGCAGAATCTAAAGCTAACTGAACAGTGTCTGGAAAACAGAAGTTCGGTCTGTAAGTTCGAAAGTCTTCGGCTCAAACATAACCTGAGAGAGGCTAACTCCACCCTCTTACCAATAAAACGAGTATTATATCTCGTGTTGAAATGAAGACCCATTATTTACCTGGGCATATTTTTAAGAAGTCTTGGGATGGATTTTATGTTTGAAGGACATTTAGGACCCATGATTCTAGGGGTAGAAAAACCTACATTTGGACTGATCAGTCAGCAAATAATCCCTCCGAAAGACTGCAACAATAATTATTAAATACTCTACCATATCAGTTGTTAGAAAACCTCTCCACTGTGCTGTTTGCGAAGTTATGGAAGAGACCCAGGCAGGTGCGAATTCGTGGCAGTGGCTTCTCCTGTCCTTTCCCTCAGGTGTTCCGTTTCACCCCTTTTGCGGAACCTTAGCCTTTAGCTCTTTTCCCCACCCGTCTTGATGAACCCAGACTGCCCACGAAACAGCTACTAACAGCTGCTAACCTTTCCAGGCACCATTTTGACCACCTGTTCTGGAAACTGTCTCAGCCTCTTGCGAACCCTCTGTAAAATGCTTGCCCTCTCCATTTCAAGTCACAACACTGCTTTAAAGTCTTTGCTTACCTTTGCTTGCCTTTATTTTGAATGAAGCCTTCAGTTAACAGTGCTCTGGATCATTTTCTTCCCCTAGAACAGTCCATGCAATCCTGATGAGCAAAGTGATAGCTTTGTATGTGTTTCTAGATACAGAAAGAAAAGATGACTTCGTCTTTTCCGATGCATGTAGTCATTGCCCAGTGTATGGAATATCAAGATTCTCACTGATAATTTTTTTTAAAGTAAAGAAACAACAAGGAAGCATTACTTTAACAATTATTTTCATGAAACATTTTGCCAAACAGCAGGGAGTACATTTTCTGATGGTAACTGCTGTTGAACAAACTTCATAATAAATGGAAGCTTAGTAACAACATGAAAAGGGGGGAACATTCAGGTTAAAGATAATGTCCTCATTTTGGTATCTGTGATAAAATAATAGACTTCTGATATTGGACGTTATTTAAGAAATGTGGTTTCACATTTAGAAATACTGTGTTTAAGGTAAGAGTGAGGTATATGCTTATAAAATATGGTAAGTTGTTGGGGTATATGTAGGAATCACCTTGATTATCTGATTTTTTAAAGTTTATTTATTTTAAGAGACAGAGAAAGTGAGCATGTGGGGAAGGGGCAGAGAGAGGGAAGATCCCCAAGCGAGCTTCATGCTGTCAGCTCAGAGCCTGATGTGGGGCTCAAACTCACGAAACATGAGAGCATGACCTGAGCCGAAATCAAGAGTTCGATGCTTAAATGACTGAGCCACCCAGGCGCCCCTTAACTATCTGATTCTTAAGACCTTACAAGTAATGGCTGAAAACCTACCTCACTCTTTGTTGAGAGATGACTGAACTCCCTCAGATTTTCTACAAACTTCCAGGGTTTTGTTCCTTTCTCTCCTCGCTCATATCCTCCTTTCCATTTTTTCTCTTCTCCAACCCTAACCTCTCAGGAGAAAAAAAAAAAATGATAGAAAAATGTAATCTCAAGTTTTTGTGTCAGAGCAGTTAAGCTTTTCTAACCTTACAGGCAGATCAGAACTTACATTTTCCTAGAATGTATTGAAATTATAATTTATAAAGCCCTGCCTTTATAAATTATAAGTGCCATAAGTGTACTTCTTATGCTATTCCCGGAGGTGCAGACAAAACCAGAGATGGCTCCATTTTTCTAGAGAACAGAAGATCAAAAATGATTTAGGGATAAATTTTGGGATCAGGAGTCGTCTATAAAATAGCACTTGAGAAGCCAACTAGAAAAAATTAAAGCCAGATCTCTAAAAGAAAATATAAAAGGAAAACAGGAAAGAAAGTGTCAGTGTTCACTTAATTTAAAAGTAAGGAAATGAATTAAAGCCAGAGAAATTCCCTGAAATACAATTACAATAGCTGTGTGGGTTTGATGCAATTAATTTAATTTATAGATAAGGAAAGTAAGGCATAGAAGTGAACAGAGTTGCCTGTGGACACAGAGCTAACAATGCGAGAGAGAAGATTCTTTGCCAGATGCTTTGACTCAAAGACTGTGCCCTTTTTAGGACATTGGGACCTCCCTCCTGAATTCCTTGTCATCTATGGAGTCAAAATTGAGAATCAGGGAGTAAGAAAGTGGTTTCATTTTGGGAGCTTCCAATGCAAAGGAAACAATAAATACTATTCAAAAAATCCTTGTATATAAAACAATTTTAATAAATAATTTTTATATAAGACAATTGGCTGTGAGCCACTAAGAAGAATAAAATAATTGCTTAGTAGAAATAGGGTCTATCCAGTAAAAGTGAGTCACTGAATATGTTTTTATGGCTTTCTCCACCAAACTCCATTAGTTTGATGTTTGGCACAGACGAAGGTGGGAGTGATCCAAACTGTGACAATGGCGTGAGAGACGCAAGGAAATAGAAAAGACACAAGGGATTACCTGATGCTGGGAGGGGAACCTGAGGTAATACAGGGCACAGGGGCAAGTGAAGCAAGGAAACAACAGAGAGGAGGCAAGAGTAATTGAAATTAGGGAGGTGTCAGTTACTGATGACATTGAACGTGAGAAGGGCCGATGATTTTGGAAGCTACAAAAAGAGAGCAGAGACAGGGATTCAGAGCACATGGCGGGGGGCGCCTGGGGGACATAGTCACTTAAGCGTCCATCTCTTGATTGCAACTCAGGTCATAATCTCACAGTTCATGTGTTCGAGCCCCGAGTTGGGCTCTGTGCTGACAGTGTGGAGCCTGCTTGGGCTTCTCTCCCTCTCTCTGTCTGTCCTTTCCCTGCTTACACATGTGCGGTCTTTCTCTCTCTCCTTCCCAATAAATAAATAAACATTAAAGAAAAGCAGATAGAGTGATTCCAAAATATGATGGTCCACATGTGATTGCTGCATGACCCACCTACCAGAAATACTGTTCTTGTCATTATATCACAGATACGGCAAAAACCAATTATACATTGCTTTCAAGGGGAGACCAACCGAGAGCCATGTTCAGAGCAAGGTCAAATAGAAGATGGTGACTGTTTATCTTAATGCACAGAGGAGGGGCTGCAAGGAGGAAGACACCAAAGTTTATAAAATTGTAATGGCTTTATTGAACATGAACATAGTGTGAGTCTGGGAATGCTAGGTGTCCAAGACCTGTTTTTCTTTTTTTTTCAAAAAAATGTGTGTGTGTGTGTATATATATATACATATATACATATACATATACATATACATATACATATACATATACATACATATATATATATATACACACACACAATTTTATACAAAATCATTATATTTTATTAGTATTATGTTATACTATACATAAATATTTCATTATATTATCATATAAAATTGTTATATACAATACCATTATATGTGGTAATATATTATTGAGGCATCTCTCTAAACTTTAAAAAATTTTAAAAATATTTTTTAATTTTAATTTTTTTAAACTTTTTTAACTGCATCATCATTTGGGCGTATTTTCAAATGTTTTAACTTTTTTAACTGCACCATCATTTGGGCATATTTTCAAATCTAGAACACTGAATTAGATATAATTTAATCAGATTCACTTTGGATAGTCTATTATTGGGACACTCAGTGTTGTCATTACTGTTTTGTTTTGCTTCTTCATGAGAACTGAGCCTTTTTCTTATGTTTGGAGATCTCTTACCAAGGGGTCTTGGAAGTTAAGAAGACTGTACAAGCTTAAAAGGGCAAATACACCTTCTCCCTTTTTTCTCTGGCAAGTAAATTATAAAAGTTCTATGGGTCATATGCCAATTATCTGAATTTATTGATGAGGAAAGTGAGGACATAAGCATACAACCTCAACTCAGCCAATCTCAAGCATCAGTCCAAAAAACATGGAAGCCAGAAGACGAGACTAGCAAAGGCCCCTCGGGGTACAGACAGTTCACAGAGAGTTCTGGTATTTCAGAGCCCAAGATGGAACAAGTGAATGTGTCTCATGCTGAAAAACAGTGCCAACAGTGTCTTCCTTGGACAGTTACGTAGCGTGTTTTTGACTCTGATCTTTGCTATCTAGAATTCATGGGTTCTTCTGGTTCTCCTGAGCTGGTATTTTAAAGCACCTAGCATGTTTTAGAAGTTAACGCAATTAGTCTCCAGAAATTCCTTGTCTCTTCAAATCCCGCAGAGTTAGTTTCTGTTGCTGTTGCCTTCAACTCAAAACTTTGACAAGTATAGTAGATAAGGCATAGTTTGGGACTATAACTTGATTTTTCATTTTTGGGAATGAAGTTTAACTTGTGGAGGGACTGATGTTCTCTATCTGTTCAAAAATTGTTTTTGTTATAAGCTCTATTCATAAGTGAGTTGTAATGTTAAAGAGGAAAAAAAAGGATTTTCAATTGCTTCCTGCAGCAAAATGTGAGGCGGTAAAAAGTACAACCTGCTAAACAGAGAAAACAAGACAATAGAAGGAAAACACTGCTCTGAAGAACATCTGACAGGATTGGTGTGAAAAAAAATATATAGCCTAGGTTTCAGCTGCATATGTGACATAAAAGATGTTGTGACAGGGAGAAAAATGTTTCTTTACTCACAACCCCACCGTATCCCAACTTCAACACATCAACACACGCATACATGCTCTTCTGAGGAAGGTTCCATTTTGCTGGATGGTTTTTTCTAGTTGGGTTCAAAGTTACTTTCGACATAATAGCTTTCCATATACTCAGATAATATATAAGGTGATCGATGTAGAGATACTTAAAACAAAATTGGAAGAGCCTGGGCCAATGCAATTGGAAGAGTCTGGGCCAATGCAGATAGCTCTCCAAAACACAAGGTGAGGGGAGACCAGGAAGTGGAGGCAGGTGGGAGGAAGGACCAGGAAAGAAAGGAAGATGAGTATTTTTTCAGAGGGAAATGCTTAGTACTGTTTAGTGTAACACTCCCTCCCTGGCTCATCAGAGGGACATTAAAATCTCCTCTGGTCATCGTGGTTTGTGAGATCTTATTTGGGTAGCAGATGATGCTGTAAAGTGCTGACACTTGCTCTAAGTTGTGCAAAAAGTGGAGAGAGAAGTAATCAATTGGAGGCCCGTTACCTCTGGGCCCTGCATGATTTCAGTACTTACATGGTCTTCCCTTTGTGGATTGGCACTGCCACAGGTACTAACTGAATGAAACCTTTGAATCCCAGGTACTGTCGTAACAATAGCTGATACCAAGGATGTGTAAATCCTCTCCCACAGATACACCAAAGATACCACAATAAAAGACGAGTTACGATGCAGGGAGTCATAATCTGTTACACGTAATGGGTTTATTCATTTGATTAATGACACTCTGTGCCAACATCTAGGAATAGGACATGAGAAAACCAAAGTCCTTCCCCTCACGAAGATGCTTGAAGCAAGAGAAGTTGGGATTTCTAAGGGTGTTGTGGTTATAAACTCGCTTCATAATACTCCAGCGAAAGACACCACGTTATTTCGTTGTTCTTAATCATAATAATATTATATCTTGTTTAGAGCTCCAGATAAATAAAATAGCAAGACATTTGAATTTAATCGAGCCTGGGAGCACTTTCAACTCTGTCTAGTGTTGAATAAATATCCAGGAAACTTATGTGGTACCCAGAACATAGGAAATGTCTGGTCATTCACAGACTAAGGTAAAACATCAGAATCACCCTTGCTCGTTCTGCTACAAGTGTTGCTGAATCTGGTCCTCCTTCATATTTTAAAACTCTAATCCCCCAGGCAGTCCTCCTCATGACCCTAGAACTCCCCATGCCTGCCTTTTGTGGTCATTCTGTAGCCAGTTCACTATCTAGTCAGTCAAACAGATCTTCACCATGAACAGGATTGATTGATTGATTCTTTTGAAGAACAAAGTTGTCTATGTTATGCTATCAGTTTGTAAGCATTACTGTCAGTCTGTAATAATTAAGACAGTTTTGCATCAGCGTAAGAAAAGACAAATAGAACATTGCAACAGTAGACCAGAAGACACTTCCAAATATTTTACATATATATCTGTCTGTCTCTTTCACTGCAGTTCAGGGGGAAAGATTATTCTTTTCAATATGGAAAGAAATGAACGTTGACTGTTACTTCACAGCTTACAAAAAAAAAAAAAAACTTGAAAAGGACCATCATACTAAATGTGAAGAAGAAATCAGTAACATTACTGGAAGAAAACATACGATAATATCTCCGTGACTCTGGGCATATGCGATATTGTGATTTGTATTAAGAAATCTATTTGGTCATTATGTTTCTGGCTACAGGACTCCTAAAACTCACGGATGATGAAACTCCTTAGTGGCGAAAGTGATAACATGTCTTTTATATATCAGCGAGTTGACTTTGGAAGGCACCTAAGGATGGAGGTTGGTTGCTAAGAGAACCATCCATGTGATTGGAGGATTGTAGCTTTCAGTCCCATCCCGCTGGCCTATGGAGAAGAGGGAAGGGCTGGAGGTTAAATCAGTTGCTAATGGCCAATGACTCAAACACTCATGCCAGTGTAATGAAGCCTCCATAAACATCCAGAAGGACTCAGTTTGGAGAGTTTCTGGGCTGGTCGGCCCTTGGGCATCTGAAACAGTGGTACCCCTGGACAGAGTAGGGAAGCTCTGTGCCCCTTCCTGCATACCTCTCCCTCTGGACCTCTTCCATCTGACTGTTGTGAGTTATATCCTTTTATAGGAAAGCAGTGACTTAGTAAAATGCTTTGCTGAGTCCTGTGGGTTGATCTAGCAAATTAAACAAACCAAGGAGGGAGTTGTTAGGAACCTCTAATTTATAGCCAGCCCCAGGTGGTCACCTGTGCCTCCGACTGACTTCTGAAGTATATGGGGGTGACGTGGGAAGAGGGGACACAGTCTGTGGGACCGAGCCCTTAACCTATGGAATCTTAGGCCATCTTCAGGTAGACAGGGTCAGAATTGAGTTGAATCGAACACCCAGCTGGTGTCCAGAGAATTCTTGTTGGTGATGTGGGAAACGTACACCCACACATCGGAATCTGGTCCCAGGACACTATTAATTACCATGCAAAGATTTTTTTAAACAAGATACAAAAAGCACTACCTATGAAATTAAAGTTTGATGAATTGTACTTACTTAAAATTAAGAATCGTATTACTCAAAAGACACTTTGAGAGAGACAAGAGGAAACCACAGAGCACTTGTGTACAAGATATATGAGGAATTCCTATATTTTTGTTAAAGAAAAATATAGATAAATCTTATCGCCTATGAAGATCTTTGGAATAAGTGAATCTTTATAACATCTCAAAGATGCCCAGTGATGCCCACTTTTCATTCTTGGATATTGATAATTTTTATTTTTCATTTTTCCCCACCATGAACAGGATTTAAAAACAAATAACAACAAAAACCCATGTACTGACTGATGTGGAGACGCATGGCTCCTTTTTCCCCCTGGTTCAGCAACCTCTCCTCTTATAACTCTCTTCTTTCAAAGTTCTCTTGCTTACTTCTGTCTAGATCTATTTCTCCACATCCGTCTCCAAAATAGCTCCTGGGAAGAAGACCTTGTATCCAGAAGGACACCAGAGGAGAGGACAGTTCATTTAGTTCTTTTCTTGGAATAGAAGGAAGGGGGGAAATAGCTCATGTTCTTTCAAGATAGAACAGAAGACAAATTAATATTTCACCGAGTTATCCGGAGCACATGCCTAATCTACTGAATTGCCTAATTTGATTGATTGCTCTAAAAATTCACAAGAAGACAGTTGAACAACCACCTCTCTATTTTGGGTGACACTTCGCTGAAATACTAGGATGAATTGGTTGGAAATCTATAAAGCAATGAGAGACTAGCATGATTCAGAGACCTCATGTTTATCCAGTGGTCAAAGTCTTCCGCCTTTATAATACTCTTCACAGCAACTGGAAAACATAGCTTGAGATGCTTTGGAAAGGATCATCATCCTACAGAAAGGCAAGGGAGACTTTATGCAGTTGGCACATAGGTGCGACAACACGTGCGTGCCAAGAAGGGTGACCGAATTGAGTCTTTTACAAATTTGAAATTTTATTCCAAAATTTTGCCAGTTTTGTGATGGGAAAACAGTCCCAGGGTTCTATTACATACTTCAGAGTTGAAGAAAAAAATAATGCTGTAGGTCAAATCTTAAAGAACAAGATCATAGTAACATAACATTTCCCTCTTGAGGTCTTTGCGTTGGGCTTAAGTATTCGGAAGAAGGAAGTCACTCTTCGAATGACAACTGAAAGGGTGTGCGGATTTACACAATTACGTAAACGAGTGTAAGCTGATTAATTCTGACGGACTCTGTGCACACCATCCAGTGGCTGCAGCTGCTTGTTCACGTACTTACCATTTGCTGTTTTGTCTGATGGATGAGAGGCAACCGTGGCTGGCCGGCCCTACCTACAGCTCCATGTCTCTTCCGGCCTTCCTTGGGAAGCCCCCCTTTGCCTTTCATTCTCTCCAATTTTCAACACGGTAATATCTTTTATATGCCATCGTCCTCTTAAAGGACAGGAGACACAAAACATGTCATGCTTTCTGGAATTCCTATCTGTCTCCTCTTTCAGTGTTTATGGCTACTGTCTTTATTTCAGGCTCTCATGTCACCCTTCCTTGGGCCATTTCAAGAGTCTTATGACTGGCCTTTCTCACGCTGCTTTGCCTATTATCCACTTCAGCCTCCACACTGTCACTGTAATGATCATCTTTAAATTATAAATCGAATCGCGGTACCCTTCCCCACTGTGTACACCCTAAACTGCTGACTCTTTTGTGTGGCACCCAGGATCCTCTGTATTCGTACATCAGTGGTTCTGGTCCCTACGCACTTAGCACAGTGCCTGGCACGTAGCAGACTCCTGGTAGACGAATGTCCGTGGGGTAAAATGTGTGTGGGACGAGCGTGTGGGGATCAGCGAGTGATTTGAGTGTCCCTTTCACCGAATCATGACCTGTTCCTTAGCAGTAGATGAATTTTGCTTGTCTTTAGCAAAGTACTTTAAAAGTTTTCAACCCAACATCTCATTTCTTGGGGTACCTGGGTGACTCAATGGGTTAGGTGTCTGACTTCGGCTCAGGTCATGATCTCAGGGTTCGTGAATTCGAGCCCCGCATCGGGCTCTGTGTTGACAGCTCAGAGCCTGGAGCCTGATTTGGATTCTGTCTCCCTCCCTCTTTGCCCCTCCCACTGCTTGCTTTGTCTCTCTCTCTCTCTCTCTCAAAAAAAAAAAAAAAAAACAACATTAAAAAAATTAGAATTTCTTAATGATGAGAAATTTCATTAATTCTTCTGATTAATCCATTCCATTTTCCTCAGTTGCTATGGTGATCATCAATAATTAGTATTAATAACTGTAATATAGAAGGAAGGAAGACAATTTAGTATTAGATAATTTTCCATATTTCAAAAATACGTTGTTGTTGTAGAATCGATTATGTCATTAGAACATGCTCATTGAAGCAGAATTCCAGGGCCTAAGACTACATAGTGTTAAGCCTTCAGACGTATATTGTAACATGGTTCTATAAAACCACATCAGTTCAGACCCAGATGTTTAATGTTACAATCAGATCACTACATTTAATTGTCATAAAATTACATTGTTACACATAATACAAATTTAAACTTATTCTCTTAAAAAAGTATGACGTCTCAGTTGTCGCAAAAGAAAGATTCATCATTCAATAAAGATTTCTTGAACACCTAACGTAGATAAGACACCATCCTAGGTAAATAAATCGAAATATAAGGACTACTGCTTAATGGAAAAGATGGTTATATTAACAACAAATATACACAAATTAATCTGGAATCACAGAAGACCGCTTTGTGCTTCACAAATGTGGTCTCCTTCAGCATTAGCCTCTGCTGGGACTTGTGAGTATCCTTTCTCAGAACGTGTTATCTTGTGATTCACTTCAGACATCACAGGTTTGGAAAAGGAGCCTAACACCTTCTTCTACAAGACGTTTTTAAGCCCTAGTTAGTCATCGTGACCAAATTTATCAAATCTTCGCGCTGAAACCCACCAATTTCTATGGATTTTAATTACAGTTTCTATTTACATCTCAACAGCGTCAAAGGACACCAGTGGTTTCAAGTAGTTGGTACAAAAACACCGGAAGGATATTGTTTTGCTCTAATCTTAGACTGTTTAATTATCAATGTAAAGAATTCTACTTATGTAGATGGAAGTAACTCCTTGGCTTCAAAGGACCCAACAAGAGTGAGAAATAATGAAAAGTAGTTTAATAGTTTTTAGCTTTTTGTAAGAGATTTGTTTTTATTCAGTCACATCCTCAGGAAGATTTTGCAAACACATACTTCATAAGTGTTAAGGAAAATTGTTACCTCTCAGGTTTGAGTTTTTGTGATATGTTTTGTTTATCTTCTTCAAGAAGAAATGTCAAATGACATATGCCCATTCGTTTTTATAATTTCTACACATTTCTTTTAGAATAATAATATTTTAGGGTTAAGATGCTTACAGATCTGTAACATTGGAAGTTATTTCTTGATATTTTGATAGATCAATTTTATTCACATTTCATGCTCATCAGTTTGATTATTGCTAAATTTGGGGACACTTGGCTGGCTCAGCCTGTAGAGCATGTAACTCTCGATCTTGGGGTTGTAATTTCAAGGTCCACACTGAGTGTAGAGATTACTTAAAGAATAAATAAATAAAGGGGCACATGGGTGGCTCAGTCAGTTAAGTGTCCGACTTTGGCTTAGGTCATGATCTTCCAGTTTGTGAGTTCGAACCCTGCATTGGGCGCTGTGCTGACAGTGCAGAGACTGGAGTCTGCTTTGCATTCTGTGTCTCCCTTCTTCTTTGCCCCTCCCCCACACATGCTCTTCTCTCTCTCTCTCTCTCTCTCTCTCTCTCAAAAATATTAAAAAAATGAAAGAAATCTTATAAAAATATTGCTTCAATCCTTATCAAAATAACAACATTGTTCACAGAGCTAGAACAAACAATCCTAAAATTTGGATGCAACCAGAAAAGACCCCAAAGAACCAAAGCAGTCTTGGAAAAGAAAACTGAAGCTGGAGGCAAGACAATCCCAGACTTCAAGTCATGTTACAAAGTTGTAATCATCAAGACGGGATGGTACTGGCACATGAAACAGACACACAGATCAATGGAACAGAATAGAGAACCCAGAAATGGACCCACAAATGTATGACCAACTAATCTGACAAAACAGGAAAGAATAACCAATGGAATAAGACAGTCTCTTTAGGAAATGGTGCTAGGAAATGTGGACAGCGACATGCAGAAGAATGAACCTGGGCCACTTTCTTACACCATACACAAAAATAAACTCAAAATGGATGAAAGACATAAACGTAAGACAGGAAGCCATCAAAATCCTTGAGGAGAAAGCAGGCAAAAACCTCTTTGACCTTGGCCACAGCAACTTCTTATTCAACCTGTCTCCAGAGGCAAGGGAAACAAAAGCAAAAATGAACTACTGAGACCTCATCAAAATAAAAAGTTTCCACACAGCGAAGGAAACAATCAGCAAAAGTAAAAGGCAACTGACGGAATGGGAGAAGATATTTGCAAATGGCATAGCAGATAAAGGGTTAGTCTCCAAAATCTATAAAGAACTTATCAGACTCAACACCCAAAAAACAAGAGTCCAGTGCAGAAATGGGCAAAAGACATGAATAGACACGTCTCCAAAGAAGACACCCAGATGGCCAACCAACACGTGAAAAAATGCTCAACATCACTCATCATCAGGGAAAGACAAGTCAAAACACCACGAGATACCACTGCACATCTGTCAGAACGGCTAACATTAACAGTTCAGGCAACAACAGATGTTAGAGAGGATGTGGAGAAAAAGGATCTCTTTTGCGTTGTTGGTGGGAAGGTAAACTGGTGCAGCCACTCTGGAACAGTGTGGAGGTTCCTCAAAAAATTAAAAATAGAACTACCCTACAACCCAGCAATTGTCCTAGTAGGTATTTATCCAAGGGATACAGGTGTGGTGTTTCGAAGGGGCACATGCACCCCAATGTTTATAGCAGCACAATCAACAATAGCCAAAGTATGGAAGGAGCCCAAATGTCCATCAATGGATGAATGAAGAAGTGGTATATATATATATACACAATGGAGTATTACTTGGCAATCAGAAAGAATGAAATCTTGCCATTTGCAAATACATGGATAGAACTAGAGGGGATTATGCTAAATGAAACTAGTCAGAGAAAGACAAATATCATATGACTTCACTCATATGAGGACTTTAAGAGACAAAACAGATGAACATAAGGGAAGGGAAGCAAAAATAATATAAAAACAGGGAGGGGGACTAAACATAAGAGACTCTTAAGTATAGAGAACAAGCAGAGGGTTGCTGGAGGGGTTGTGGGAGGGGGAATGGGCTAAATGGGTAAGGGGCATTAAGGAATCTACTCCTGAAATCATTGTTGCACTATATGCTAACTGACTGGGATGTGAATTAAAATACATAAATACGTAAATAAATAAGAAAAAATATTGCTAAAATGGGGTTAAAACAAAAAATATTTTACAACTACTTAAAATAATGGCTTATTTTAAGTGTTTATATTGGAAACGTTGAAAATTTTCAAAACACACTGGAAATTGGATCTTAACCTGCCAATAAATCTATAAAAATAGGTAAGACTTCATGAGTAATCAGATCAAATAAAATTAATATAACATTTCGAAATTATTCCCTTTCTTTACCAAATCAGCTTAGTGATTAGTGTTTAGTGATGATATCCCACTGTCGGCAAGGACCTAGAAGTTATTCTTGCTCACCATTGTTAGAAGTACACGCACAGCTTTCCTGGAGTGCTTAAAATGTTACATACCCTTTACTCCAGCAATTCGAATTAATCCTGAAAAAGTAGTGGGCTTCTTACAAAGATTGTGTGTGTGTTTGTGTGTGTGTGTGAACGTATGTGTGTTTGTGGGTATGCATACACACATCCACATACATGTAGATGCCCGCATGGGCTGCAGTATGGGAAAAAAAGCCAAAGGCAATGGACTGGGGAATAAATGGGAGCAAAGACAGTGATGTTAGCAATAGCTCGATGAGCTAGCTTCCAAGAAGCTCAATATGAAAGACAGGAGAGAAAACAGATTGGTAGCTACATAGAGAGTAAGACTGAAGAATATCACTTATGTTGGGGGAGATTTAAACCTGTTTAACCATTAATGAGAAAAAACCAATAAGCAAAAAAATGGAGTAGACAGCGGGGACATTGATGGAGGAGGTCACTGAGAGGCATTAGACTGAGCATCCATCGTGCAGGTAGGGGAGTACCTGTGACATTAGCTGGGAAGACATTGGCCACAGATGGGTGGGTGCGAGAGACGCCAGGGAGGGAGCCTTGAGGGGCAGAGGATTTAACCAGTGGCAAAGCCACAAATGCTCTCCTGGGAAATGAATTTTTAATAACAAATGGCTCACATTCAAAATAATTCAGAACGCATTCCATTTGTATTAGAAAGACTGACACTATTTTAAAGTTACCTAGGAATAAAAAAAAAAAAAAAGGTTTATTCGCAATCACACCTAAGACAAATATGAGAATAGAAGAGAATTCCTTTATTATCTAGAATAGGAATTAGTATTTTTTCCTGTAAAGGGCCAGATAGTATTTTAGACTCTGCGAGCTATACAATTTATGTCGTGACATAACTCTGCCATTGTGGTTATGGCACTTAATAGCCATAGACAAATCCTAAACAAATAGAGGTGGTTGTGTTCCAATAAAACTTTATTTACAAAAACAAGTAGTGGGCCAAATTTGGCCAATAGTCCATAGTTTGCTACTCCTGGTCTAAAACACAAACCAGTGAAGGAATTCACAGTAGTAAGATCAAACCTTTGCTCTGCCGGGATATTTTAAGCTCATGCCTGAATTGTCATTGTATACTTTATGTGTTGAGATTTTCTTGCATTCGTAACAACGTGGGAAAGAGCCTCTGTTTTGTGGTGAGTCTGGATTTTAGGTAAGGCCCTCCCACTTCTACTGTACAGTTCCTCCAAACTTTGTAAAATGGAATTCTTGCCTTAGTTCCTGCCTTTTGAAAATGGGGCAGTGACCCTGTCTTTAATCATCATAGATCGTAACGAGGATAACATACACATGTGTAAATGCTCCAAACTACCATACCGTTCAAACATCAGAAAATCACTGTGGTTTAAAGTTGGTTCGGGGGTGCCTGGGTGGCTCAGTCGGTTGAGCGTCCGACTTCGGCTCAGGTGATGATCTCGCCGTCTGGTGAGTTCGAGCCCCGCATCGGGCTCTGTGCTGACAGCTCGGAGCCTGGAGCCTGCTTCGGATTCTCTGTCTCCCCCTCTCTCTCTGCCCCTCCCCTGCTCATCCTCTGTCTCTCTCTGTGTCAAAAGTAAATAAACATTAAAAAAAATAAAAATAAAGGTGGTTCAGTGCCCATACGTAAGACCGTGGCATGTCACATGTAGTCCCTGCCGCATAACCTTGTAGGTATTAAATGGGACAAGAAGGTATGCGCTTAGCCTCAGTGCCTGACGTATAGTACATGCTCAATAAATGTCAAATGGCGTTACTCGTTTTTTAAAAGACCGTCAACATTGCCAAGTGATTCTGACACTGAGCACCTGCAAGGACAAAGCCAAGTTGTTCCTGTACAAGGCTGGCATTGTCATCCACGGGCAGGGCAGTTACAACAAAACCCTTTCTATTAGCCTCCCTGGGCTGCGTAGCAAATGGTGTAAAAAATGGATATTGACAGTTGCTATGGAGGCCAGTGACTCCGAATCTGAGTTTTCAGATGGATATCAGGGGAGCGTTTTCATTCTTCTGCGATTCGGAAGCCACAGTCCCAGAATAAAAAGAAGGAATCCGTCTGATTCTATGGTAACACAAACATAAAGAGGCCAGATGAGACAGCATGGCTACCCCGGGGCAGCTTTAAATTAAACCGCAAATGTACTCATCAGCCCTTTGGAGGAACATTTGCCCCTATTTGTTCAGTATGTGCAGTTTGTTCACCAGACCAGGGAATGCTTGGTTATTATGTGATTCCACCCCATTAAAGTTCTCCAGGCCACACAGGAGGGGCAGGGTAAGCATCAGTCCGTTTTCCATGGATGAAGAAGGATTTAATGAGGGAGAAACGTGCAGTGCAGGTGCCATTCTGCCTTGCTTCTGAGTAAGTAGATAGGAAACGTCGGTGGTCAGGTGTGATTCATCAGAAGGAAAAGCATCCCCTCTAAGAGTCAACCCGCGTTTTGAGGGGAGGGTGGGCTTTTGTTTTGTTGTTTTTTGTTTTTTGCTTTGCTGTTTAAATGAATCCATGTTAAGCCGCGGCTCTTCCGTTGAAATCAGTGGGAATTAACACCGATGCCGTCATGCAGTGCTCTCGAAACATGGACCTTCACCTGCAGCATTGTTACCGGTGACAGTGATGATTAGGTCTTTGGTGGTTAATAAGCCGTTTGTCTTTGGAATTTTAAATCCCTGCCTTCCATGTAGATTTCTTTCTGACATCATGTATTTATAAAGCCTGGATGTCCAGGCTACACGTGCCGTGCATCAGAGGTCGGGTCAAGTGCTAGATACACTTGACCACTTAGTCTCCATTCGCTCTCACGTCCAGTATCAGATAGATGTAATTTTTCACGTTGTCCCTTTGTGATGCTCAAAGTCATCACCTGGACCATTCACGACACCACTTATAAGGTTTCATTTTTTATCTTTCAATTACAGGTTTTTCTAATGATGCTAAAAATAGTGGCTTAATGTGACAGCGGCCGCACCCAGACTGAATGAGGATTGAAGCTCAGGTCTTCTGACTCCACATACTGCTGTTGTTTGTTTTTAAAAAGTAACATCTACTTTTTTTTTTTAATTCAGGATGACAAATTATTACATTAAGAGCACTGAAACTAGTGGTATAAAGAGTGATATTTTGTGGGTTTTGCAGGGAGCTTGCTTCAGTCTCTATTTCTGTAACAGTTTTTTTTTAAATTTTTTTAATGTTTATTTATTGAGAGAGAGAGACAGAGCACAAGTGGGGGAGGGGCAGAAAGACAGAATCTGAAGCAGGCTCCAGGCTCTGAGCTGTCAGCACAGAGCCCGACCCGGGGCTCGAACCCACAAACCATGAGATCGTGACCTGAGCTGAAGTCGAGTGCTTAGCCAACTGACCCACCCAGGCGCCCCTGTAACAGTTATCTCTAAAGCTGAAAATCAGGGTAAATTCACACATATGTGCACACACACGCACGCACACACACACTTTTACAGTAAAATGCCTAGAGCATGGTGTGTTTTAAACCCCTTTCTTCTAGTTGGGTGCAAAAAATCCCATACGTCTTGAGAGGCTGTTATATGAATCAAGAAATGGAAGCCAATGAGCCAAATTCTCCTGGTACACAGGCTGTATATTAAGTTCCAGTGTCCCCTTTCTGACACATTGGCTGTGGATAAGAGCAGTAAGCCAGTAGGGTCCTATAGGTTGGTTTCTAGGAGCCTCTATACCATCCAGCCTAAGGACACATCCATTTCTAACCACAAGAATGTGGTGGGGTCACACAATGAGTCTAGGTTACACTAACCTGAGACTCTTGTTTACAAAACTGGAGGTTTTGTGTTTGTCATTACCACCTAATTCAGGAGTGCAGATTTCCAGAATTACTCTCAGGGCAATGGTTCTTAACTGGGAGCAATTTTGGTTGCTCAGCTGGGTATATCTGGCAATATCTGGGGATATTTTTGTTTGCTATAGGAAGTGGCATCTGGTGGGTCAAAATCATCGATGCTAGCAAATATCCTGTAACACACAAGACAGCCAAGAGTCCTCCTTCTAAAATGTCAGTGGTACCCATGGAAATGAATGCACACATGCTAAGCATATTCCCAGAAACCAATGTTTATGTATAAAATACCGGAATGTCGTGGTGTCATGTTATTAGTTGGCAGTGATAACTACATCTGTCAAGAGGACCAAGAGAATGATATCTGCTAATGAAAATATTCCCTCCCTTTAGAAAGCTACATGAAGAGCCAAATCAGAATCCGAAATTTATTGGCTAAGCAAAACATCAATTCTAAAGGAGATAATTAGATAATCCCCATAGAGTGTATCACAGGTTGGGTGGGCACTTTCTGAGTTTGTTTGTTTATCCCTACAGGAAACTTCCTGTTACTTCCGAGATTTCTTTGCAAAGAAATAGGAGTAGAAACTCACAAGAGGAAATGCTGAGCGCTTTAGCAGAAAACAAGTACAGGATGCTAAGGGAATGCCTAAGAGGGACTCTGAGTCCCACCTTGAAATTTCAAGGAAAGTCTGGTGGATGAAATTGTTAAGTCATCCCGGACGAGTTTTGAAAGTTAAGTAGGTCCTTTTCAACTGACCGATAAGAGCTGGAAGGACAAGGTTGTGATCACGTGAGGGAGATAGAGAAGCCAAGGGCCCTGAAATATTGCAGTCAGCAGATGAGAATACTTTCTCCCGCAGAGCATTTTAGGCTTCATGCTAAACAGCCTCTCGAGACGATTGGTGGGACTATAGCTTTAGACGGGCTCCTGTAGTTCTCCTGCCATGAGATGATTTCAAAGTTACTAACTCCATATTTTTGACATTCTTCCCTTAGATGTCCCTTGTACTGGTGGCGGATGTCGTTTCTGGCACTTCCTTCCTGATTTTTAAGACAGAGCATGTATCTTTTAAAGATAGGGGGATGAAGCTCTCTATTCTTTTCCTTTGGAATTTGAGTTAATGCCCTCTGTGTAGCCATGTGGCATCAGTAGGAAGACTACTCATTAGATTGGAAGTCAAAAAAAAAAAAAAATTAAGAAAAAATGTTTAAAAGAATCTAATGAAATAGAGATCCCCTCGTTTGTTATCCCTTTGAATCCCCCCAATACTGTTTCATTTCTTTTGCCACGATTTATTAGGTTTCCACTCTGTGCCCGTCTCTGTGCCAGACCCTTAGTATGAAAAGATGGCTAAGAGAGCGTTTTCATCCATATATAAATTATAATTTGGTGTGTTTTGAAGGTATCATTTTGCCTGACCAGTATGAGCAAAACGCAGAAAATAGTGATTGATTAATCTTATTTTCTGGTGATGCAGAAATCTAATAAACTCAGAATGTAGAGAGAAATGAAGATAAGGAAATTGAAGTGATCAATATTTCTACTTGGTGCTCACTTTCATTACAGTGCTAAAAGTCATCATCGAAATAAGAAAGGATAGATGAATGCCCTCTTGCTCTGGTTCGGCTTTAGGATAGGTTTAGACCACTGTGTCGGGGACAGGAAAGGCCAAAGCTGGTAGCCGTAACGCATGGGATGGTTAAAGGTAAATCATTTTCAATAACTTCAAAACTCGTATCCTCAAGGGTTCTGAGTCCCAAAAGAAAGGAGCAAAGAATGTTGGGAGTATGTGGTTTCTTCACACATCTCAAAAACAATAATTTTCTAAACCTTCTAAAGAACATGGTGAAATGGATACAAACCTCTTGAGAAACTCCTGTTGTCATTGTATTTTGAAAGCTGTAGTAAATCACTTTCTGCACTTACTCTAAATAATGAAAACTGCTCTTTTTTGTCATTCTTGAGTTCTATGGTAAAAATTGCTATCGCACAAATTATAATACCGTATTGTATCATTAAAATAGAAACGGCGTCCCAGTACAACGGAGTTATGTGTTAGTTTTTGAAAAACCAATAGGTAACAACATAAATGTATAGAAACTGATTAGGGGGAAATCATTCATCTTTATCATAACAGTTTTGTTCATAAAAGAAATATACGTGGAGGGGCTCCTGGGTGGCTCAGTCGGTTAAGCTTCTGACTTCGGCTCAGGTCATGATCTTACGGTTTGTGAGTTCGAGCTCCGTGTCGGGCTTTGTGCTGACAGCTCCGAGCCTGCTTTGGATTCTGTGTCTTCCTCTCTCTCTGCCCCTCCCCTGCTCATGCTCTGTCTCTCTGTGTGTCAAAAGTAAATAAACATTAATAAAAAAAAAAAAAGAAATAACTTGGAGATAAACACACACCTATGCTTATAAATAAAAAAAATCGTGTTGCTAATTCTCAAACCCTGTTAACATGTGTGTGTAGTTCCTCTCATTCGTTTAAACATTTTTATAATTATAATTCTAATTTTATATTATATTTCACTTATATCAAACTTTATATTATATATTTTCATGAATTTATTTTAGAAGCTGTCTCATGTCCTGCTTATAAATTTATGATATTATTGACTGATAACATTTTAGAGATGCCTGTTCACTTTTTAGAGGAATATAAGTTTTGCTGAGTGAAAAATTACATCTCTGTATTTAAATCAACATTTTTTTATTATTAGTACAGTTTAATTTTAGCAACATTTTAGCAACTTTTATTTTTCTTTTACAGTTATTTTTGTCTTTTCCATGTGTAAATTGTGAACAAATTATTGTCCTCATCGATTTGAATAATATTGCTTTTTAAAATAATACTACTTTTTAACTTGGAAATCTCTAATAAAATGGAATAATCCTATGGAAATATGGGTATGAATGGGAGAATACAACGTTATCTGTTCAGAGGTCTTAATTACAGCATTATATTATGATAAATTCTAAACAACATATGTGTTCATCCCTTAGGGATTGGTCAAATATATTCTGCGATAACTTATTGTTAGAAAAAATGAATTAAATGTTTAAAGACCGAAAAAATCTAGATGAAAAACATGAATTGCAAAAACAAGAGAAGTAATATTTTATAACAACACACAAATCTGGAGGAGTATATACCAATGTGTTAACATGCTGATCCCCAGAGGATGAGCTAGGAGGGCTTTTAGTTTCTAAATTACATATTTCTGTGATCTTTTAAGTATTTATTCATTTTTACAATCAAGGAAGATACCAAATAGTTTTAAAATGTCTTTTTGTAGTATTTCCTCTATTTTCTCTTTTTTATTTAGGGCCCTTTTGATACTTGGATATTTTATAAGGCTCATTTCTTGTCTACATGTTTCATTTTACTCCTTTGCCTGTCTATTCTTGCATGAATGCTGCCCTGTTAAATACTGTGTGTTTAAAATGTATTAAATATTATGCAGAAATAATTCTTCCGCCTTATTTTTACATGTGAAAATTGTTTTAGCTAGACTTATCTATATGCTCTTTCGGCTAGTTTTTAGATTAATATGGTTAAAGACACACACATGCACGGCTCAGTGAGTTTTTCATGGGCATTGCAGCAAGTGTAGACTTAAATGTGATTTGATTTCTCTTTAATATTTATTTATTTTTGAGAGGGAGAGAGACAGAGTGTGAGTGGGGAAAGGGCAGAGAGAAAGAGGGAGACACAGAATCTCAAGCAGGCTCCAGGCTCTGAGCTGTCAGCACAGAGCCTGATGCGGGACTTGAGCTCATGAACCATGAGATCATGACCTGAGCCGACGTCCGATGCTTAACCGACTGAGCCCTTCGGGCACCCCTGTGATTTTATTTTATTTTTTTTACAATTCTAAAACTTGAACTGTATCTCAGTTTACCCATGTCCTCTTTTTTATGGAAATAATTGTCTTTATCAAGGAATGATTAATTTGACAAAGCCTGAAACTCCCAAGTGCAGCCAAAAGATGACATATGCAAATGACAATAGATGAGAAAGCATTTTTTAAGAATAGTTTAGGTAAATGGAGGTTATAATAATAGTTATTATTGTTAGTATAATTATGTAAATTGAATTATATACATAGTAATATAATTACTCCTATTATTCAGAATGGCCCTTAAGCAAAACAGGGAATAGGACTTTTATATTCTCTCCTCCTTTCCTTCTTTCCGTAGTTCTTCCTCCCTGTCCCTGGATGCCTGCCTTCTTTTCGTCTCAAGAAATTAAAATCTCCCTTCCTTCCTGACCTCAGTCCTTGCTCTTTGACATTAAGGCTTGGTACCACGTCTGAGTCTCTCCTTGCCTCCACTCCATCCCTCCCTATTCTCCTGCAGCCACATGGACGGAGTGGTAGATGATCTATTCCAGAGTCTGAATCAGAGTGATTCAAATTCTGGCTGCACATTTAGCATCATTTGGGGAGGTGTTTGTCGTAGCCTCTCAGGCTAAAGTTCTCTTTTGGCCAGCAAAAGAGCGGACGCAGGATTGAAGCGAGAGATGGCTGATGTCCGGGAAAAGACAGGAGCCGCGAATGAGAGTCCTTGCCCCGTATGTATTCAGATCAGAAGGCTTGCAAACATCATGGGCGTGCACAAAGAGACAAACTGGGAACATTAACTTGAGGACGTGAAGGGGGGAAAGGGGGTTTTGAAGATATACAGTGTTTGGGGTTGGGGTCAATATAAAACAGAATCCGGGCACCAGGCAGATGGGTAGATGGTTGTGAACAGCAGACAGGAGGCACTGTGCCTGTTTATCTTTGCCAGACTAGGGGATGAGACAGGGGAATAACCGCAGGGTTGACAAGGCACCTTTTCTTTTGTTAACCATCTCACTCCGGGCTGCTTTGCCTGCAGGGCGGCGGTCCATAGTCCAATTCGCCAGTTTACCTAACCTGGCCCTATTCTCCTATGAAAGCAGCTTTCTGCTGTAGTACTAAACTTGGGGTGCTTTCACCCTGAATATCTAATCTTGTTATCCCTATGTACTGGGCACCTTTGCGCTGTTTCTATTTCAGTCCTTTGCCTTTCTCAATTTTCGGGAGCTCAGTGCCCCCTCTCTATTTTGGGGTGCCTTTGTACCTCTCTATTCCTGGCACCTTTGTGCCTTCCTATTCTCAGGGTGTCTTTGCACCCCCCCCTATTCTTGGAGTGCCAATCTGGTTACCCAAACTCGGGTGTGAGCATTTTATGACTTTGTATTTCTTTATGCCTTATTAACCCATTGGTGTAACCCCCGGGGGGTTCCTAAGCTTATCCCCCACAGGTGTTTTTTTTTTTTTTCTTTTTTCTTTTACGAATATGACCATCAGCTATTCACCCGAAGCATTTCTTCACCTCCCCACCCCTTGATTCTAATCTCTCCCCCATGTGGGATGTGGTCCAGACATAGACGTTTTCAAAGGTCCCAGAGTTGTTTGAAGGCCCAGCCAGTTTTGCCAATTTCTGATCTAATCCTGTGTATATAATGCTCTTGCCCTTGCCAGAGTTCTGTCTTCAGGGATAGGGAGCTATAAACCAATCAATGAGTGACCAGCCTCAGTGCAGGCTAAGAAATTCTTTGAGCCAATGAGATATCATCAGATATTGGCTGAGGGTTTCTGAGGGGTGTGGAGAGGGGTGGGGAAGCTTCCTTTCTCTTTGAGAAAGTTGCCTAAAGTGACAGTCACTCTGGCTGAAAAGTGTGGCCATCCTGCATTCTCACTGAGGCTGAAGACTATAGATAGGAAGGACACAAGAATTACAGAGAGGAAACAAAGTTTTACATGGACCGTGCCTGGTCACACCCTGTGCCTGGACGTTTCAAGTTATTTGAGGCAAAATATTATGCATGGTTTGCATCATTTCAGGAAAACTTGAGATGTTTTCTGCCAGCATGAGAACATTCTAACCAATGCAACTTTCCTCGACACTGAGGGCTAAGACATTCACATGGCTTCGTAAACCAGCAGCATTTTTCATTTTAATAAACCAGCAGCATTTTTCATTTTAATAAAGGTCGAGTAGCTTCCTGCTAAAGAAAATATCTTATATGGTAGAATTTCAGGCAACAGCAAGACGATGAGGTAGAGAAGGTAACTTCTTGGCCTTCCTAGTCATCATGATTTTTATCTAATTGAACATTTGACAGAAACACATTGAAATAAGACCCAAACGTATGTCTTTGCACTAGCTTTTCATTTACTAGCTTTGTACTACCTGTATGATTTCGCTTAAATTACCTAATTTCTTCAGGTTCTCTTAGCTGTATAAATGTACATATATCGTAGGGTTATAGTAAGGATAAAATGCAATAATGTAGGTTAAATTTCGTAACACATTTGCTGGGACAGTAACAAAGATAGGGCATTCTATATCAATACACAGTAAAGGATCCCATGCAATATGTGTATGTGCTTTGTTTCAGTTACAGACATCTAAAAGCCCTCAAACCTGAACATAAAGAAATGGAGAAGGAAATGTTTATGTTAGCACTGCTGTTTGAGTCTCCTGAGATGTGGGTACAGCGCTTACCTGATAAACCATTTTTTTTTTTTTTTTTTTTGGCTTGGTAATTTCTGTACCCATGAATAGAAGCCAATTCTGGGCAGGCTCACGAAGAGTGTTTCTACACCTGCGTGGTCCTGTCCCATTCTTGATCTTAAGTGGGGGCTTTATGCCTTTTGGCCTCAAAGTGGCACTGATTGAAATGCAAGGGGAAAAAACAAAACAAAACAAAAATGCATGATAGCTCCAAAGCTGTTAGGGTTCCTGATGCTTGAAGACACTGACTAGGGACATCACTCCACTCACTCCTCTGCTACCTTGTGTGTCTTCCCTTCTGATCCGAAAGATTAGATGCAACCCCAGCTCACCTCACCCGCCTTTGGAATGCACTATACAACATCAGGAGTGTGTCTGATGCCTGTCCGAGCAGGTTTGCTATAATAAGTCCAAATTGAGACTCACGCGGTGCAGAAGAAAGATTCAGGGAGATGCATTTAAACTCTTTCACTTGATATTAATGGGATTTTTAAAAAGAGTATCGTGAGTGCTGTTGGTCTGTTTTCAGGAAGAAAAGGCCAGTTTCTAAGAGACTAGGGAGAAGTTCCCGAGACACCAGGTGTTTCGGGTCAGAAAAACCTCCACCTCTAACGGGAGGCTGTACTTTTTATTTTTGTTTATTTTAAAGTTGACTGGAGAGACAGAGACAGCACGAGTAAGGGAGGGGCAGAGAGAGAGGGAGAGAAAGAGAGAATCCCAAGCAGGCTTTGCACTGTCAGCACGGAGCCCGATGTGGAGCTCGAACTCACAAAACTGTGAGATCGTGACCTGAGCTGAAACCAAGAGCTGGACATTGGAATGACTGAGCCACCCAGGCGCCCCTAGGCTATACTGTTTAAATGAGATCTTATGTTTAAGATTCATAAGCAGTAGAGGGGCGCCTGGGTGGCGCAGTCGGTTAAGCGTCCGACTTCAGCCAGGTCACGATCTCGCGGTCCGTGAGTTCGAGCCCCGCGTCAGGCTCTGGGCTGATGGCTCGGAGCCTGGAGCCTGTTTCCGATTCTGTGTCTCCCTCTCTCTCTGCCCCTCCCCCGTTCATGCTCTGTCTCTCTCTGTCCCAAAAAAAAAAAAAAAACGTTGAAAAAAAAAAAAAAAAGATTCATAAGCAGTAGATACACTGGCCACGCTCTCAAAACAAAATATGGTCTGGCAAGAGGTCAGAGTATTTGAAGTTTTGAAACGTTCTAGAAAAGTATGAACCACACATAGCTGAAGTCAGGACTTCTCTTGCTGTGTGGCCAGATTCAGTGCATGGATCCCATGAGCAATTTTATTATTAAAATTTTAATCTTTTGAAAAATACATGATTCTGAAACTGGAATATTAAATCCTCGAATACGTATAGGATGCATATGTGCTAGGTATTATCAGTTTTTATGAAACAGATAACTCTGCCTGTGATTGTGCAAATGGACAAGAAAAACCTTTATGTGACTCTTACCAATCATCACATGAAATTTGATTTCTGTGTTCTCTTTAGTGTAAGCTAACACAAATTTCCAACTAGGTTACTATTCAAAATAAGTCTCCCCTCGGTGAGTACTTCATAAATTCAGCGACATGCTTTTTAATTTGGTAATATTGTGAAATTTCAAAACATCAAATATATCTGAAAGTTTTTAGTGATGTTTGTCTCTTAAATATTTTTTTAATGTTTATTTATTTTTGAGAGGGAGAGAGACAGAGTGTGAACAGGGGAGGAGCAGAGAGAGAGGGAGACACAGAATCCGAAACAGGCTCCAGGCTCTGAGCTGTCAGCACAGAGCCCGACGTGGGGCTTGAACCCGCGAACTGTGAGATCATGACCTGAGCCGAAGTCAGACGTTCAACCGACTGAGCCACCCAGCCGCCCCGAATCTTCTTTTTATCATACTAAAATCCTTAGTTGTAAATAGAGTAAAAATAATCATGTGAGAAAAATAAAGGGCTCTGGATATTTTTAAAGAAATTAAGATCTATGTATTTGTTTTATTGGCAATTATGAGGCTTGCCCAGGTGAGTGGTCCCTATCGTAAAGATGTAAGCAGTATGTTAAGTTTGGAATATGAGACAGGGGAAGAAAAATTTACATCTCCTATCTTTGTTTATTTTTATCTAAAAATAGAAATAAAGCTTTACTTAATTTAGAGCAGAGTCTGTAATTTTCCTTATTTCATCATATTTTACCTTTGGTGCCAATATTTCCTTAGCAGAAGAGAAGATAGGTTGACAAAAGACATTTTATGTGTCTGTTAACTCTCCTAAAATGAAAAGGTGGCTAAGGAAGAGTCTCACAAAGAAGTTCCATCATGAATGTTACATTATAAGTTCAAGCACAAAGAGCCACAGAATGGAAAGGTTGATATTTACACTTCCTTGGCCACCTTATGCTGTGTAAAAAAAAAAAAAAAAAAAAAAAAAATTAATGACGATTTGATCACATCTGACAAGAAATTGGCCAAAGAGACAAAATATTATCCAGAAAGTAATTTGAAATGTGGATAAGAATGCTGTCATTAGTAGTAAGCCCCACTTTATTACGTTGTTGATGACAACCTAGTAATAATTGTTCATATAGAGATTTTATTTTTAAATTCTTTAATGTTTATTTATTTTTGAGAGACAGAGTGTGAGCGGGGGATGGGCAGAGAGAGGGGAGACACAGAATCCAAAGCAGGCTCCAGGCTCTGGGCTCCAGGCTCCGAGCTGTCAGCACAGAGCCCGATGCAGGGCTCAAAGTCATGAACTGTGAGATCATGACCTGAGCCAAAGTCGGATGCTTAACCGACTGAGCCACCCAGGTGTCCCTGATGTTTGTCTCTTAGAGAGGTCTGTGGTGAGTCTGGAAATTTTACATCTTTAATTCATCATCTTTTTTTTTTTAATATTTATTTATTTTTGAGAGAGACCGAGACAGAATGCGTATGGGTTAGGGGCAGAGAGAGAGGGAGACACAGAATCCGAAGCAGGCTCCAGGCTCTGAGCTGTCAGCACAGAGCCTGACACGGGTTTCGAACTCACGAACCGTGAGATCATGACCTGAGCCGTAGTTGGAAGCCTAAGCAACTCTGCCCCTAGACTTTAGTTTTTTAAATCCACATTTTAGAGGGGGGTGCAAACTCAAAATTATTTTATTGACAGGATCAAGTGATCTAAAATATTTGGAGTGTCTGATGTAGAGGAGAAGTATAAGATACTCCAGTTTTTTAGAAACACCAAAAGCATTTATATACATTTTATAATTTATCAGCCTTTTTCCAAATGTATTTATTACATGTTAACTTATGTGAAGGTTGATGCTTTTCCCCCCATTTCATGACATCAAAGTTCTGAAAGATTACAAGCTGTCCATGGGCACAGTTAATAAATGCAGTAGCCATAACCAGATCCCCTGCCTTCTGATTTCAAAATCTGTATTCTTCCGGCTTCCAGTTTGAGTTGCAAACAATCTGCCCAGATAAAATTGAATCTAGTTAACTGGCAACCAAGATGCCCAAACACAGTCCTTGTCTTATCTGATGGTCTCCATTTTTACTTTTTAAAAGTAATAAAAGTGTCAATATTGTATCGACAGTAAATTCAGCAGCCATTCATGAGATTAACCTTCCTAAAGGATGATCATCGCCTCCAATAGAGGGAGCCTGATGGAGTTTGACAACTCAATTTATCACTGAACAGAGTGCGGTAGGTGAGGGATAACACTGCTTGTCTTCTGAGCAGACACTCATTTGTGCCATCTGGACTAGCAAATGATTTCCCTTCCAGGCTCCATACCCCACCTCCCAACAGGCTCAGAAGATGTCTCTTGCAGCTGATGGCTCACTGCTGAGTTGTGTTAGCAGCTCCTTGACACTTGGCTTCTGAATGATGTTCACCCAGTTTTCCCCGAAGTTTCACATTCCCTGAAGCACTTCTGACAGCCATCCAAGGCCTGTGGACCTTTCTTGGAAATTTATAGAATGAACCGTATTTAATTCATTTTCCTATAATAGATATTGTAGGGTAAGCTCACAAAAAGAAATGATATTAGCACATACTTAAAAATTATCCTCTCTTTATAAGCAAAGTAGCTCTAAAGAAGCTAATTGTTCATCTTGCAGATACTGACTTGATATAGACACGTGCATTAATATGTAAAACAGTGATCTCAAATGAGCTTTGAAAGCAGGTATAATGTAAACCCCTAATTAATGTTGAATATCATGAGCACATCCACATTTCCACCTCCTTATGTTTCATGATGTGGGAACTGCTCAATCTGTATTTATTATATAGAAACATCTGAGTTAGGCACAGTTTGGTTAACACTGATCTTCTGTGCGAGCGAAAATTGTAAAATTTGTAAACCAAAGAGAAAACATTGAGAGTTTTAGTTAGAAGTCAACCATTTGTAGCTAAAATGGGATTCTTGAGAAGAAAATGTTATATTTCCCTTTGTCATATTAGTGTCAGTAATAGACAAGAGTTTACCTTTATGCCACCACATTAAGGTTTTCTCAGAAATTCTAAAATGATCCCATGAATTTAATCTCCCAAATACTCTAGGATTTTTTTTTTTTTTTTTTTTTTTAAGGAGCTGAGACTTCCTGAGTATTTGGTTTATCAGGAGACTGTCTAGTCCATGCACAGTTGCATTTCTCAACAGAGAGACCGTGTGCTGAGGTAAAAATAGCATGGGTTTGGAATCATACAGGGCAAATTTGACTCTCACTTTAACCCCTAATTTTGTCGCTTGGAAAAACTGCTTTATCTGAGCCTTAGTTCCTCACCTGTGAAATGGGAACAATAATATCCTCCTTGTTTTTTTAAGCTTTGAGATTTCATTGATTTTGCATGGAACCTCTAGCATAAGAATGGAGTCCAGGGGCTCCTGGGTGGCTCAGTCGGTTAAGTGTCAGGCTCTTGATCTCAGCTTGGGTCATGATCTCACAGTTCATGAGGTCTAGCCCCATGTCAGGCTCTGTGCTGAGAGTGCAAACCTGGTTGGCATTCTCTCTCTCTGTCTCTCTCTCTGCCCCTCTCCCTGCTCAGGCTCTCTCTCTCCCTCTCAAAATAAATAAATAAACTTAAAAAAAAATTAAAACAAAAGAATGGAGTCCAATCAACTTGTTTCTGACTCTGTAAAGCTAGGCAGTGATAAATTTACCAAGGTAAAGCCACTTAGCCACTAAAGTCTTTTCAATAGAAACCACTGCAGGGACAGACCAGCCTACCCTGATTTTTTTTTCCTGTCCCTCCAGGCAATTTCCCAAATCATTAAGAGTTTTGCTTTTCTCGACACTCAGCCATTCTTCATACTCAGCCAGAATGAGCTTTTCAAATAAAAATGTGATTGTGTTGCTCCCTGCTAAAAACCCTTGAATGACTTCCTATTGTTCTGGGATAAAAGCCCAAATCCTTATGTAACTTCAAGGGCCTAGGTAGTCTGACCCTGTCGGCCTGTGCAGAATAGAGCAGTAATTCCCGAATGTGCTGTCATCCACCCCCACGGTAGTTAGTGACCATCCTTCTGTCTTTACGCGATTCACGTCCATGAGTCTATATGTGATCATCAGAACATCTGGTCATAGGACAGATGACACCATTAAGCTGGTGATTAGAACATCCATCTGAAACAAATAGGAAAATCTCGATAGGAACCGCAAGTATGGCTAAGAGTCACATACAGGCAAATGCAACATTAATGTGGATTTAAAGAAAAAAAAAAAACAAAACAAGTGAGGCAGAAGGGAGCATTTCACGTGTTGCCACCTTCTCCTAAAGAATGAATTGCTTTCACACGATTCTTTCTGCCTTTAAAAAAATAACAGAATTTGCTTGTCCCAAGGGGCGGGGGGTGATGACGGACTCACAGTGCCGAAACTCCCATGAGATCAATATGTGGGCCATACGATCAATTTAATGATTTACATTTCGAAATAACTCTTCAAGGTAGGTGTCTCCACTGGGACGTTGAATTAGCATGAGAAGGCTTGGTTGGCAAACAGGGAGTCTGGTTTCGGCAGGTGCCGAGAGGCAGATAAGCCTGCTGAACTTAACAGGTTGCCTGTCGAGGCACCTTCTCCCCAGTGTCCTGAAGCTATATTCTTTTTTTTTTTTCCCCCTCTACAATCCTTGTTGGCAAAGATAGGAGCTTATTTTCCGACTCTTTCTTACCTCCGAGTTGACCTCAGAAAAAATCTGAATGCCATGGGGGGAAGAGTTTCCTGCAGACGCTAATCTTGTTTTAAGGCTTGTGACCGCTCATCCTGTGTTTCCACGTAGACGCACATAGGGACCCAGATACTGCCTCAGATGGGGAGATTCCATATACATTTGTTTCATCACCAAGAGGTAATGTGACGAGAATCTCAAACTGGGCTGTTTTTAAACTTGCCAGAATTTTGCTGCTTGGAGAAAAGGTTTTGTTAATGTAAACAGGACAGAGAATTTCCAGATTTGCAACTTAAAATTAAAAACGCATATACAAAGCTAGTGTCCTCTCACCTGTAAAAAGATCTCTCTGAAATTTTAATGTTACATCTGCTTAAGGAGACATACAAAAATAGTTGAGTCTAAATATGTAAATGAATATTAAATTCCCCTCCCATTCTTAGAAAATTGATTCCGGCACAAATAATTACGTGATAAAGGATTTATATTTTCCTTGACTCAGCCACTAGGGTGCACATTAGGTTGAAAGATATAGGGACGTGAATTACTTTTTACTGATTTTAGAATATGTATTTGAAAAATTAGATGACTCTTAGGGATGTTAAGATTTGTTGACTGCCTGAATGACTAAAGCTTCTGAATAGAGAACCTTAAAACACTGTGTATTCATAAAATCAGGAAATCGTAAGTGCTCCTATACTTTGTACAATTGTGGATAATTTAATCAGTCTTCTGACCTGCCTACAGCATAAAGACAAATAATAGAGTGAAGTTAATGCATTTTGTGCTATAGACCTCACCACTCACTCAGACAAATGGGAACTGATGTGGTCTAAGGAGAAAAGGCTGTTCATTCCCATTCACCTTGGTACAGATTTTCTCCCCTATTCTTGCAGAAAGAGCAAAGTTCCCAGAACAAAGACAGGCAGATTTCTAGATTTATAAAGCACATGGCCCTTAATTAATGATACAAAATATCAACTTAATTGGAAACATAAAGAAAACCAGAAGGTGGAAGGGAGAGGGTTGCACTCGGGCATGTGACTTATTTGAGGCATTCGTGGATTTTAAATACATGGTGAACGTACGGACTATGTTTCTTTCTCTTTCAATCTTAATATGTTTTTCTGCCTTGATTCATTTTTTTTTTCTTTTAAAATCTTGATTGAAATTATAAAAGGCGTAAGTCTGTCCTTAGTGATCTTCATTATTCACCACGGTGGTATAAAAATCAACAAGTTCAAGCCACATTAAATGCTGCCGCCTGCATTGTTCCTCAATACTACATAGGAGCGACGCAGGCTTCCAGAAGGAGAACATTTATATTCCAAGTCATAGTGAACATTTGTCATGATTTTCATTTACCCTTTTCGTAGGAGAAGACACATTTCGCACCCACAATCCGTTTTATTAAAAAAAGAAATGACTATCTCATTTTGTACTCCAGAGCAGAATCAGATAGTCTAAAGGAGGGCCAATTTCATTATTTCAATATTTCTAATATTTTGTGTTTGGCCATAAAGCACGGAACTGCTACTTTTTTTTTTCTCTTGTACTTCTTTGATATTACGATTTTAACAAATAAATGGGTACGTTTTTATACCATAACCTTAAAGGTGACCTGGCAGAATTCGGTAAGAGGAATAAGAATCTTCCCTTAAAATACTTAAGCTATAACAATAACAAGTAATTATGCATATAACCTAATTTCTCTGTTTAAAGAGAGGAGAGAAGGGGCGCCTGGGTGGCTCAGTCGGTTCAGCGGCCGACTTCGGCTCAGGTCACGATCTCGCGGTCCGTGGGTTCGAGCCCCGCGTCGGGCTCTGGGCTGACTGACGGCTCGGAGCCTGGAGCCTGCTTCTGGTTCCGTGTCTCTGCTTCCATGCTGACAGAACTAAGAACTTCTTCTGCAGGACACAGCCACTTGTTAAGCCGGTTCTGTGCAAAGCTGAACGACTTACACACAATTCTCAAGCAGAGCAAAGCTGTCTCTGTATTGGTGTTAATTATTTATTAATGCAGTGGAAACACTTTAAATTCCAGTCAAGTTGGCACTAATTACTTGTGAGCCAGAAGCTGAGATGCTTAGTTTCCTGCTTCCCTCTGAGAAAATAGGAGCGCACCCCCCATCCTTGGAGTCCGTTTATAGGAGAAAGAGTACGTACTTTGGAATCAGGAGAAGGAAAAACACAAAAAACCAAGTCTGAAACTACCTGTGTGCTCTTGGGCGAGCTTATTGAATGTTCGAAACCTCAGGTCTCTGCGTGTAGTACTTGGTTTAGCCGACCGATCTGAATTCAATGGCTCATGTAAATGAAATGTACAGCATCTGTATGTATCCCCTAGTATGCTCAAATATCTTAATTTCAGAGTCCATGCCAAGAATGTTGCCGGTGTATGTAGCAAAGAATTGCTCAAATGAGCTGAGCTTTGTTTTATTGAGACATAGTCATTGTCTTAGTTTTGGAAGCTGTTCTTACTCTGCCCTACTCCTTTTTCAAATAGAGACAGCAAAAATTACAGTAGAGTTCCCTTGCCAGCTACAAAATGTTCCACTTTATTTTGTTTTGTTTTTTTTCCCCCCATCTCCTCTGATCAGTTCCATAATTCTGAAGCCAAGTATACTAAGATGGCAAATGATGTAAATCTGTGAAAGAAAAACTTGACCATAAATCCTTAAAAATTTTGTAAGAGAAAAGTCTATGGGACTTCAGAGGATAGGGAAATATTATAGAGACATACAAATCATGTAAGAAAAATGTTTTTAATACTATGAACCGAGGGTCAGTAAACTACAGCTCTAAGGCTAAATTCAACAAGATTCTGTTTTTAATATTTATTTTACTTTTGAGAGAGAGAGAGAGAGAGAGAGAGAGCAAGCAGGGAAGGGGCAGAGAGAGAGGAGGACAGAAGATCCAAAGCGGGCTCCGCACTAAGAGCAGAGAGCCCGGTGTGCAGCTCGAACTCATAAACCATGAGTTCATGGTTGAGGTCATGACCTGAGCCGAAGTAGGATGCTCAACTGACCGAGCCACTCAGGTTTAAGTATCAGAACCCACAAGGTTCAGTTTTTGTATAGCCCCTAGCTAAAACTGTTTTCTAAATGATTTTAGAAAATGAAAGGAGCATAATATTTTATGACACATGAAAACCATACGAAATTCACGTTTTAATGTCCATAAAATTTCATTGGAATGCAGCCACACCTATTTGTTTATGCATTGCATACACACTGCTTTTATAAAGTTTAGTGGTTGCCATAGAGACCATATGTGGCCAGAGATGCCTGAAATATTTGCTACTTAGACCTTTACAGAAGTTTGCTAATGCCAGGAAAGAGTTGAAAGCAGGGATTGTATTAAATCTTAACACCTGGGTAAGTGGCATACAGGTCTGCACATAAGTATGTAAAGGTAGAAAGAATATGTAAAAACAGATTATTTTCTCACTAGAGAAATGAACAAATATAATTTTTAAAAAGGCAAAAAAAATTTAACAATGAAAATAATTAATACATAAATGACCACTGCTTTATAAAATTTGTAATACCGTTAAAAAAAAAAGGAATTTACACGGGAAACTTTTAAGCTTATGAGACTATAATCAGTGAAAGCTGTCAGGTTGGCCTTCTTTCCTTCCTCCCTTCCTCCCTTCCCTTCCTCCCTTTCTCCCTTCCTCCCTTTCTCCCTTCCTTCGGGAAATTTTTCAATTTTAGATCTGACTGAATTCTGTCTTTCGTTTCTCTTCATAAAAATGGAAAAGAAAATTGTTCTATTTAATTGATTATTTGACCTAGGGATCTATGATTGCTTATTAGTTCAAGTCCAGAATTGGTTAATAATACCATGGAAATAACCTGTAATACAAAGTATCTAATGACAAATCTCTTCGTAATAGAGGTATACTTCTGGAAGCAATATTATAATTATATATCAACAGTTAGTTGCTAAATGTATTAAATATACTAGTACATTTTATTTCAGACCATGAATTTTCCCTTAGGAGAAGGTAATTTTGAATCCATCCCATCTGTCTCTAGAATGTTGTCAAATACAGGAATATAAACCTTCCAGCTTTTGTTTTATTTTGTATTTTTCTTTTCTGTGTGGGTTGGCTTGGTGTTTGCTACTTTTTTCCCTCTGATTTCTGTAATTTGAAAAAAATTACTGTTAAATATATACTCTCAAATGCTAAAGGAAAAATAATATATAGTTTGAAAGGAATTAAAAGGGTAAAAAAAGCAGCAATGTGATGAGATTTGTAAGTATAAAGGGTTTTGTTTATCGACTCTTTAAAGAGCCTTTCCCTCTGTCTGTCTCTATATATTTCAAAATTTCAAAGACACATATTTCAATATTTATTGAATATTTATATATATATTTCAAAAATTTGAGTATATATTTCAATATTTATGTATATTCAATATATTATTCAGTTCAATACATATAGAAATATGTATGAATATATATTTCAGATTTTCCATATATTTATTTCAAAACTATCTATATATAACAACTAAAAAGTGATGCTAGGGAGGTCACTGGTCCAGTTCCTAGAGAGATAATGAGAATGAGAGAGAAACCTGCCCCATCAGGGACTGGTCTTTACTTCTTTTCTTTCTGGACTGGACTTTCCTGTGGCCAGGGATTAGAGTTCACCAACAGTTCAACAAAATCACAAAGCGGGGAAGCTTTGCAAAATTAAATTGAACATTAAGTCATTCGTTGTAAGCATCCTTAACAATTCAGAGCTTCCTGGGATGTCCAGAACCAAGGAACTTGAGCAAACTTTACTGAGAGCCAACTTGGGCCAGACTGTGCTAAAGATTAATGAGTTAAGAGGCTATCTGGACTTTGCCCTCTGGGAAATGTGTCTGGGGAAGGACCAGTCAGTAAGAGACCAACCATTCCTTCAGAGGAAAGGACCCTGAGTAGGACAGTACCAGTGGTCCATCTCCAGACAGCTTCTTGCTTATGGAAACCCTGTGTGTGTACCTCCTGCAAAGATGTTAGCCCCACGTACTTGTCAGTGTTCTGAAAACACAGTCTCCTCCCAGTACATCCTTTATAGATTGAGTTGAGTAATTTTGCTTGTCTTTGGTTTGATTTATGACTGACAAAACGTATCTCATTTCTACCATTTGAGATTTTTATCTTTAGATTAACACCCAGGAGCAAAGCCCGAACCGTAGAGAATTAAACTGACTTAAGGTTGAAGTATTCACATTTAATAGTTTACATATTTCTTTGTGTTTTGAATTGATTCCAGAATGTTATCACTCATACTGAGATAGGATATATTAGTTTTGTTTTTAGGTACAATTGTGGGACTCAGCTATTAAAATAGTAGCTTCAGGGCTCAGTCAGCAGAGCATGTGACTCTTGATTTCGGGATCATGCGTTCGAGCCCTGCGTCGGGTGTAGGGATTACTTTTAAAAAAATAAAATAAGGGTGCCTGGGTGGCTCAGTCAGTTGAGCGTCCCACTTTGGCCCAGGTCATGGTCTCACGGTTTGTGGGTTCGAGCCCTGTCTCGGGCTCTGTACTGACAGCTCAGAGCCTGGAGCCTGCTTTGGATTCTGTGTCTCCTCTCTCTCTGCCCCTCCCCTGCTCATGCTCTATCTCTCAAAAATAAAATAAATGTTAAAAAATAATAATAATGATAATAAAAGAAAAGAATAAAATATCTTAACTTTTGTTTGCCGGAAGAAAACTCTTCCTAACTGAAAGAAATTTTTACTGAGGGATTGGTTGCTACCTTTAGCTATTACCAATTAACTTATAAGATATTAGAGAGTCTAGGGGCACCTGGGTGGCTCAGTCAGTTAAGCGTTGACCTCCGCTCAGCTCATGATGTTGGGATTCATGAGTTCCAGCCCCACATCGGGCTCTCTGCTGTCAGTGCTGAGCCTGCTTCAGATCCTCTGTCCCCCAATCTCTGCCCCTTCCCTCCTTGTACTCTCTCTCCCTCAAAAATAAATTAACATTCAAAAGAAAAAGATGTTAGAGAGTCTAGTATTTTTCTTTCATTTTTTTAACCTACAAATACTAAATTATCATCAAGATGAAAATAATTGGTTTTATTACATTTTTAGTTAAATAATTCCAAGTTCAAGGGTCAGACACAGGAAGTCCTGTTTCATATCTAAAAATTAACACAATAGTCATAGCCCCCCCCTTCACTGCAGCCCACAAATACTTAGGGAGCATCTACTACGGATCAGTCACTATACTGAAGAGAAGATGAATCTGACAAGGTGGCAAGAAATTCAGTACCATGACTTGTACTGCCAGCCTCAGGGAGAGATAAGGACAAATAGGTTTGTGGGTTTGAGGTTGCAAACAAGAATATTTTTTCAATAAGACCATGTAGGGAGGGCACTTTTATGCTTCTGGTTTTCCAGGCTGGTTAATCTTTGTAACAATGTCCGTAAAGACGTGTTTTTGTAAATAAGTGCCATGTCTCCAACTCAAGTTGAGAATTACTCTTGTTGAATGTTTGAGTTTCTAGAGATGTAAT
>NC_064816.1:153802766-153972118 GCF_023721935.1 Panthera uncia
TATATGTGTGTGTGTGTGTGTGTGTGTATAATTTAAGTAGATATCCCCTCATTATCCATTAAAATACTTATTTCTGAAAATGTGAGAAAAAACGTTCCCTGTGGATGCTCTCACCCCTCAATAATAAAGACAATAAAATTTTTCCTAGTTTTTCTCAAATATGAGTCAGATGAGTCCTATAGTCCTAGCTTCATTGTTCTCATTCCAGAAAGCTTGGAAATATTGTCCTGAAAATTGACAAGTTTTTCATGAAAATGGGAAAAAATATCTTATGTGAACTATCTCATGTAGCTTTAACTTTTGTTTCCTGGGGAATGTTCAGTAGAGCACAATGGCATGTTTCTCTTGAGGACTTGCTGTGCTCTCAGACTGTTCTGATTTCAGGAATCAGATTTCAGGAATCAGATTTCAGGAGGTGACATTTCTAATCGGCTATAATAATGTTAAAGGAATATGCTTCCTGATAAATTTGGATACTGCATGGCTGCCCCATACCCCATTATACCACATATTGTGGCTTTGCCCTGGTAATTAAGCCAGTGTCCATTAAGAACACAAACAATACTAATTAATGTGGCCACATATTTTAGTGCCGATAATCCAGCTGTGAATCAATCTGTCACGTAAATCTCCAGCACCGAGATCCTGGTGAAACCAAAAGATACACAGTTGAAGTTGCAAAAATTGCATATATATGAAAGTTCAGAGTTCAATTTTGCAAAACAAAAGTCCTAAGTATTTATAGAAAACAGATCAGCAAAGTATGGAGTACTTTTGGATACAGAGTAAGGCAGATTTTAACACCTATAATATCTATTTTTATATATTCCTAGAATGTTATTCTAATATTAACAGAAACAATAGAAATAATATCCTCTGTATTACTTTTTAAAATACAGTAAAAGCCAAGAAGTAAAAGTGTATCAAGTCCCAGGCTATTACCCCACTTGTTTTTTCTTATATGAACATATCCTATTTACATCACATGGTCCATGTAACGTTTCTTAATACTCATATGTAATACTATATATACAGAGAGAGAGAGAATTTAAATTAGGGATCATTGGTCTATCCGTGTGATTTCTTTTTTTTAATTTTTTTAAATGTTTATTTTTAAGAGAGAGAGAGAGAGAGAGAGCGAGCATGAGCAGGGGAGGGGCAGAGAGAGAGGGAGACACAGAATCCGAAGCAGGCTCCAGGCTCTGAGCTGTCAGCACAGAGCCTGACGTGGGGCTCGAACTCAAGCACCGCGAGATCATGACCTGAGCCCACGTCGGACGCTCAACCGACTGAGCCACCCAGGCGCCCCTATCAGTGCGACTTCTTAAAATATCTATATTCAGGTCTTACATGTGCTGACATTTTATAAAGAAAAGGATATCTTTTGATCGTAAAAAAATTTATGTCGACATAAAATTTTATTGAACTCATCGTCTCCAATGTTAGGTATATATTTTAATTCCATTTTACAGCCTTTTTGGGAGACTAGAAACAGGAAGAGAAAAGCGAATAGTAGACGGAGGGCCAAACTACTAAAATCCTAAGGGCCCAGGAAACAAACACGAGAAAGGTATGGCCAGTGAGGAAGGTGCGGAGGGAGGTAGGCACCGAAGAGACCAGAGATAGAAGCCGAGCCAGCGCTGGGAGCAGGAGAGGGGAGTGGGTGGGTGATACAGACGCATGCGAAGGGTTCAGTGCATCACTGGATCCAGTGATCCTCCCTGGATCACTCAGGGAGGAGCCATCAGCGTGTTAGGACTGGTATATGTTTCTCTTTGAAATGTTCCTCACACAGCATTGAGTGCCTTTAGGTTTTTCTATGGAATTATTTGTAGCTCTGCACTTAGAAGCATACCTAGAATAAACACATCCTTTGTGCAGCAGCCCCGATGAAAGCTGTGGCTGGGATCCCTGAAAATGTTCACAAAAGTGTGTGCAGACACGCCTGCACACGGGGCACACACATAATGAGAGATGTGTTACATTAACTGCCAATACAGACAAGTGTGTTTTGTTTCAGGGCACGTCATGAGAAGCCCCTTGCCACTTGATACAAGAGACGGGGTGCTGCGGACATGGAGGGGGGTGGTTCTGCTGCTTAAAGGGAAAGATGGGGGGAGAGAAGAGGAGGGAAAGATTTGGGGATTTGGTGAAGAGCCCCTCTTTGCCGGTGGAACGTGTCGGTCCGGCTGTTACTGAGTCTTGCCCTGTCTGTCTTCACCTGTCTTCAGGTCTGCGCTGGGGGCACCTGGGTGGCTCAGTCGGTGAAGTTCCGACTTGGGCTCAGGTCGTCATCTCCCAGTTCGTGGGTTCGAGCCCTGTATCGGGCTCTGTGCTGACAGCTTCAAAGCCTGGAGCCTTCATTCACATTCTGTGTCTCCTCTCTCTGCCCCTCTGTCGCTTGTGCTTTGTCTCTGTCTCTCTCTCAAAAAAAAAAAAAAAAAAAAAAAAAGGTCTGCGCTGTTCACAAATGCTTGCAGTAGGGGATTTTCTGATGCAAGGTGAGACACTCAAGGGTAGAAGGAGCACATACAGCATTTTAGCTCCAGAAACAGAAGGCCTTACTAGCCAGTAAATTGCCCCACTGCCCATCCCCTTCAAAAATTCCAGAAAAGTTCCCGGAGGACTTGATGTCTATAATCTGGAGAATGGGGGATGATTTTGAGGTCTCAGGTCAGTTTCACCTAAATTTCTGAGGGGTTGGGTGCTGTAAGATGGTAGTTTTTTGTCCAGATCTAGGATTATCTAGGATTAGTTTTGATTTGTTTTTCTTATTTCATCCTTCCCCCCACCCCGCCCCCCGCCACGAAATCTGCCTGAATGTTTGCTCCACAGCGGATGGGATAAAACTATGTTTTTAGATTCATGTTTCACACCCAAGGCAGTAGGTTGACTATTCTACTCGGACAGCGGTGTTCCGGTGGTTCAAGCAGAGGAGGTGACAGGAAGGGCCATGTGCTGTCTTCAAGAAGAGTGGTGCGTGAGCTGCTTTGCCTTGAGTGTCAGCCACGTGTGGGTTTGCATCTCAGCTCTTCTAGTGGGTCTCAGGCAGCCTTCTTTAACTCGTGGATGCTATAGAGTATGGATGATAACATTTTCCCCTTTGAAATTTTAGTGTGGATATTAAGGAAAATATCGCACATAAATGTGCTTGGCAGAATCTTTGGTGCACAAATACACGGCCACTATTATTATCAATAGTATTGTTAAATGATGAAAAAAGGCTCAAAGCCAATGGGGATTTAGGGTCTAGTGTATTTCCCAAGTATGGAGGGAGTAAAATTTAAATTAAGTCTTGAATGTGTAGATTTTATGTAAGTAGAAGGAAGTAAGAACCTTAGTTCAGGTGTGTGGAAAAAGTCTACGCAACTGGAATTAACATGGCACATATGGGGGGCGTGGAGGGGGTGCGGCCTGATGAGCCTTGAAGTTAGATACATGTTTGTGGTGGCAGGAAATGAGACCAGCTGTGAAGAATGGGTCTAGGATATGACAGAACTTGACCTTCAGAGGGATTTTAGCTCAATGTGACAGGTCAGAACGAACCATTATATTCTATATTTTTATATATTATGTATTTTGGAGCCAGAAAGTATTAAAAGCTGGTCTTAGGAAGTTTAGTCAGTTGTATTATATCAGAGATTCTTTAAGGAAATGACTGGAAGGCTCTGTGGTTATGAGGGAATGAGGTGAGGATCATTTGGAGTGATCTTGGCTAAAAGTACAATAAGCTTTTATATAAAGCTACAAGTCTGTAAGTAAAGAAGAAAGACCCTACAAGAATCCATTTGCACAAAATAAAAAATAAGAATGCTACAAGGAAAATATTAATGAAAGAAAGGCATTGTGGTTTATCCATAAACTAAGCTCAACTGTCCTTCCTTTATTACTGAAGGGCCTGAGGATTAGTGAATAAGTATGTTGTGGAAGGAAAGCAATCTCTGTGAGTGTAACCAATGGGAAATTGATCCTGCTTAAATAAGACCTGGGCTTGAAGCATTATGAGAGAGAACATTAAACTAAATAGATATAATTTTGAAAGTTCCACTACATTAAAATTTATGAACGTATTTTTAAAAACAGATTGACTTGAGGGTGCCATATTGTATAAAAATGTTATCTTTTTAAATATTGGAAATGGTATGGCTGGTTGATTTTTATGGTGAAAAATAACCAGAGTCTTTTAGGCTGGCCATGGAGTTTCAAGTTATCGAAAAACAATGGATTTCCTGATTTAAAAGTTATACAGACCTAAGAAAATTTTAAGTTGCACATATGGATAGCATCATAAGGTATTGAGAAGAAATCAAAGTAACTACTACTGAAAAGCAGCAGGGGGAGTATGCAAGGAGTTTGTCACTGCAAACCGGTTAGTTCTGAGTTACCTGACAGCTAAGACAAAAAGGGAAATATATTGCATTATGGATTGTTATCATGTTTATAAAAATCATTGAAATGTGACCTAAGAGACTTTTTGTTTGTATCCAAATCCAAAATATTTATTGCTCACCGTGACAGATAATTAACTTGAACTTGAACTTTATAGACATGCTATTTAAGACAACATTTACATTAATTTTTTTTTATAAAAAGCAAGAGGCTACACTTCAGTGGTAGTATTTCCTTATGACAATAGAAGACCTCAACATTTCAACAAAATCAAAGTTAATATTACGTATAATTAGGGCAACTAAAAGGTAGCTGTAGTATATTTTAATGACATTTCTGAAATCTGTTGGGCTCTATACAGCTTAATTGAGAGACAGAAAATTTGATTTAGGATTAATTTGGAAGGGGAGAACAAATTGATTTCTTCCACATGCCCTTTTACAGAATGTTCTCTCCTTTCCATTCAGAAGATCTACCAGGTATCGTTTAAACAACACTGAGCATCTATAAGTACCTAAAGTTCTATGGGTGATCTCTAAATAGATACACATATATATTCACCAAAGTGCTAAGAACTTTCTGGAAGGAACAAACATGAGCCCAGGAGGGTGTAGACTGTGCTGGGTGTGGAAGCTGCCAAGACAGTGGATGTGGTGGTAAATGTGAAGGCTGATGGCACACCTCTTCTCAACTGAATGATTGTGGTTGAGTTGTGAGTCCAATCTCCATTTTTCTTCCCAGCAGGGTCCTTTTGGGGGAAGCACTCAGGGCTTGGCAAAAGGACAGTCTTTCTTGCACTCTTTCCAAGAAACTAATGGAAGCCTGTTTTCCACAAGGATAGAGAAACACAGCCCTGGTTGGTTATGAAGGGGTTATGGTGGTAATTGGAGAATTTCTGGAGTGCCGGAAAAGGTGCAATTAATGACAAAATGGCTGGACAACTGTTTTCAGCAAAGCAAAGGATGGATACTAAGGCATCATATAGACTTTTGCTGTATGACAAAAAGATTTAAAAAAAAAAATTCCCAGTCCCTTTTCAATTTCAGGTGAGGGATATTTTCAAGCATTTTGACAGTTTCAACTTCTCTGTCCATCTGGTTTATGTACAGGTTCATTCGTCCACTTATTCACTTCTTTAAAAAAAAAATAATTGAGCGCTTGCTGTATAACAGAAACGTTAATCGCTAACACATATGGAATATATCATATTCCCGACATACTATGAATTGCCATACGTATATTAAGTCATTTTGTCCTCTCATGGAACCTTTGAGGGAGATGATTCTTCAAAAATTTGTTTTTTTGGGGGGGAAGATGAGGCACAAAGAAGCTAAGTAATTTTCTCAATTTTGCATAGCTATCAGGTGTTAAAAAGGCAATTTGATGTTGGATTCAAAACTGCTAAACAGTATGCCGTATCACCTCTTGAGTCCTGAGCAGTGGGCTGAAGATGAAACATAGGCCAAACCATACGGTTTTTGCTGCAAAGAGCTCTTTCTCGCCATCATTATTTTGCTATTGTTATTCAGAATTATTCTGTTGTTAACGCTTTGCTGCGGTAGCCTTGTACTCTGCCTCGTACTCTGGTTTTGCTACTAGAAATTCATCTCTAGAGACACAGTTCATATTTAAACAGGTGACAAAGTTTCCCCTCCCATATATATATATATGTCTATATATATATATATATATAGAGAGAGAGAGAGAGAGAGATACACATGTATATATATATATCTCTCTCTATATATATATACATGTGTATATATATATGTGTATATATGTATATGTATATATGTATATACTGTATATACATATATATATATGTATATACAGTATATACATATATATATATGTATATATAGTGTATATGTTAGTATAGCACAGTATATATCGATTATATATAATATGTATAGCTTATATATGTATATGTATATATGTGTGTACATATATACATATATATACAAATTTAATATATATGGGTTATGGGAAGCATGAGTGGGGTTACACAGAGGGTTCAGGAAAAACCAGAGGGATGTGGATTCTGAAAAGAAAAGGATAAACTTAGGCAAAATCTTTACATATCTTTATTTTTGAACGTAAAATAATTGAGAGCATCATAAACAGTTACAAGCAACTTGCCAGTCTGAAACTGTATACTCTCCCTCAACTTAAAAACAGTCATTTTAAAGTTAATATAAAATACCAGACTCTGTTTTACACCCAGTGTTAATACTGGGCTTAATTTTATATACCAAGTGCAGGTTGGAGAACTAGACAGTGAGAAGAAGTACCTCTGCCATCATTGGAAAGAACCTAGACTTTGTTTTGGCTGAGATAATTTTAAGATACTTGCTTATTGACCACTGAAATCTTACAGATGTTTCCTACGTGTGGAGATAACTATTATAGTGTATTTTGCGGGGCCTCCCGACTGTGTCGTGTATTTTAACAGTGCTGTCAAGCCTGCCACGTGTGTTTGTGTGCCCCGAAGAAGGGATCCTTGCTCAGGCAGCATGCGTGAGCCGAAATGGAGCAGGAGGTCGCTCCCCAAGAACACAGGGGGACGTTTCTAATTTGCAGCGAGGCATCTCAGGGGCCAGTGGTCCTGGCTGTGGCCACCAGAGCTCAAAGCCATTTCCTGGGGCTTCTGACCTGCACACTGATTCTAACTCAGACTTCTGGTAATAAAGAGGAACCATAATTTGAGAATCTGAACCAAATTCAAGGAAGTGCCTTGGCTGCTATTTGACGTATCATTGCGATGTAGTAGAGTTCAAATAGGTCGTTGGGTAATAACTATGCCAAATGGTTTTCTGTGTGGTTGTCTTATATCCTATTGGTACCACCACCCAGTATGTCACAAGTTAAACTGGGTATTTTTAATGCTAAAATGAGTAAACACTAATCAGAATGCCAGCAGGTACAACATCGTTGAATGAAAATACCACATTCAAACAGCTGTTTGGATTCCTTTTGTACATGGTCTGCATAGTTAGCATGATAAATATGAATAGAATTTTCATACTGACATTTAATTAAAATGAAATTACCTATCATTGTTACCCACTACGCAGGAGCTATTATTTATGTTGATATTATTCTAATACCATATTAGGCTGAGATTGAATTTGTATCAGTGGTTTTTATGAATTGAATTATTTCTGATTACTCAGGTTTTAAAAAAGCCAAGGAGTAGGTACTTTTGCATTGTGCATAGATACAGCGTATTTTCCTTTTCTTTAAAGACTTAGAAATTGAGTAGTTCTGTGTAAGTTCAAATGCATACTGTTTCCTGGTCTGTCCCTTTTGGTTTCTTTAGATATTTTGGTGCTTTTAATGTGTTCTGTGTTGATTTATATTTTAATATCTGAGCTAGCATTGATATAATTTTTTAACTATTAATATCACCCCTGTCTAGTCTTCCATTATGTTATTATGGTTACAATTATTTTAACTTACCACAATCGAGATAGCACTTCATAGTTAGTAGAAGAGTGATATCCATCCACCCACCCACCCTCCCATCCGTCCATCCACCCACCCACCTTCCCACCAATTCATCAATCTATCCTCCTACCCTTCTTTCCTTCCTTCCTTCCTTCCTTCCTTCCTTCCTTCCTTCCTTCCTTCCTTCCTTCGTTCCTTCCATCCATCCATCCATCCATCCATCCACCCATCCATCCCATCTACCCACCCATCCATTCCTTCTTCATGCACTGTGGATATACAGAGATAATTTAAAATAAATCTAATTAGAGTTTGGTGCTATATCTCCATTTTACCAATGGCAGTACAAACTCCTTACTACGTAATTAAGAACTTCCAGGTAGTTTGCATTTTAACAGTTGCTTCTGTTGCCTATTATAACAGCATAATACTCTGTAAAATCACTTTGGCAGAAGTATTTATTTAAGTTTTAGTTTTAAGGAAACAGCGCTCAGTACAAAACAGGAAGAAACGTCGGTGGTTTACACTGTCCTTGATTTTCTAAGTTAAGCACATCAATTCACTGTGATGCTAATTTTCTTTTGGACAGATAGCGTTACATTGATAACAAAGCAATAAGATGACACGATATTCCACTAAATGTGATTGTAAGTTTTCAGAGTAAACATTTTTCTCCTTAGAAGTCATGTATATCTCTTTACTTGGGCAAGTAGAGGCAAAGCAAATTTCTCAGATTCAAACTCATACTTAAGTTTGAGTTTACACAGTTTAACTGAAAAATAAGTGACCAGTTCCTTTCTACACAGCAAACAACTGAATTAACAAATAGTATGCCTCACTTGATTTTTAGTTTAGAGGAAATCAGCTGATTCTAAATCATCGATTACAGTAGAATAAAAGGAAAATATGTGAATAGTAAGTATTCATCCCTTGGATGGCACATACCAACCAGGGGGAAAAGAGGAAAGGCAGTCAGTATGTAGTGTATAAACAGCTACCCGAGTCAGTTGATCAAACGTTGGTTGGTATTACCTGTTTTAAGTTCTTGTAAGGATTTTCAATGAGAGGAGAATCATTTCCTACCACCCCACCTATCCTGAGTTTATCTGAAAGAGACTGCAAGCAGGAAATAAACTTCCAGCACTTTAAAACCACCTTATCTGTCATCTTAAAATTTGAGATAAATCAAAAGGAGCTATGATACAATTTTTTTAACCTCCATGACCTTGAGCAGCTGCCTGAAATTTTTGACATTAATTTACTGCAGAGGAAATGTCCGATAAGATGATAATAAATGGTAGAAACTTGTGTACCTGACAGATGAGGGTTAGTTGATGAGTAGATCTGGAGTTTTAGTATCCGCAAATAACCAATAACACGTGTGTTTTTGTTTTTTGTTTTTTGTCCTATAGCATCATTTTACTGTTAGGCTCTAATGCGATGGGGATTTTTGACTTGTGTTTATTTACATTTTGTGTATGCATTTGCTTTTTAATTAGTAATGCCACAGTACAAGAATGTGGCTTCATGCTATCAATTATGAGTAGCCTTAGGTTAATTGCTATATTTAATTTCCTATTACAGCTACAGATTCTTGTGACTTAGAATTGCCTTAGAATGTAAAAATTCTAGAAACAAAAGAAAATAGATTGAAATGGACCAGAGATTCATCTGTTCTCTCTTTTTAAAAAGAGCAAAATAAAAAAGTGCTCATAATTTGAGGCATTGCTGCCCACTTGAAATAATAAACAGCCTCTAGATTAAGGCATAACTGCTTATTTTTCTTAATTCTTTGAAACAAATCAAGTAGACTATAGTCAGAAGATAGATGATCATTTGTCTTATGATTTAATTTTTGACAATGCCTTTTAATCTTTGAGTTCATTTTAAATTAGAGGCCCCTTGCCTTCCTTATTAATTGTTGTGTTTATCAAGTGATCTGTAATTATTTATGGATAATGATAATGCCTTTTTAATGGAGCTTTTTTTCCTGTGTACTTCAACTTACTTCAGAACATTTTTATTATCATTTGCTTTTGATCTTAAAGTAAAAGAGAAAAAGTCTGGTGCTCCATTTAATTCTCAGTTATAGAAGTTAAAGGATAAAGGAAAGGGGTTGCCAGACTGAGCCGAGGTCAGATTATGGGTCTCATCAGAGCCTTTTATGCAAATATTGAGCCCTGTACTCTTTTATTGACCTTTCATTGTTGGGCATCCTGATGTGCAAAGCAGAGGAGACCAGGGCATTACTGATTTTTTGGATAAGAGAGACTTAAACCAAAAGGTAGGGCTGAGAATGCAGAACACCAACGAGTGATTACAAGTTGAGTATGAAAGAGATACCATTATAAATTCACCCATAATGGGAGATACGATCGCGTGGCTGTGTTTGGCGAGGAGAAGGTGTTAGATTCCCCTACTGGAATATACTGAATATATCTCAGTGAAATATGTAGACTCAAGGGATAAGGAGAATGCTCTGTATTTGTAACTGTTTCCTGTATCATAGAAATTATGACCTTTTTCCAGAAAATGTTCTTCAGAGTACTATTGCAGCTGTCACGGGGCTCCCTGAAACCTCCATTCTTTCCAAGTTTGAACCAGAGGGCTCTACTGCTCCTCTTCTAAATACTCAACTAAGAGAGGCCATCAGTGGAAGGACACCAAATCCAGAGGGCCATGGGCCTTGTTCATTCATTCATTCATTCATTCACTTATTCTTCAAGTGAGGCCATCAGTGGAAGGGCACCAAATCCAGAGGACTGTGGACCTTGTTCGTTCATTCATTCATTCATTCATTCATTCACTTATTCTTCAAGTGAGGCCATCAGTAGAAAGGCACCAAATCCAGAGGGTCATGGGCCTTGTTCATTCATTCATTCATTCACTTATTCTTCAAGTGAGGCCATCGGTGGAAGGACACCAAATCCAGAGGGTCATGGACCTTGTCCATTCACTCATTCACTTATTCTTTTAACACGTATTTAGAAACCAAACTGTAATCTTTTAACAGGTGAAAAATTTCACTCTTTACCACTTTACGTGGTGGATTAAACTAGGTCTTCCTGTCTCGTAGAGTGGTGAAGATTGATAAACATTTATATTTTCTTAACGCTTTTTGTGTATTCATATGCATTTTAATGTTTAATTGTCATAATGTTTGAATTTCCTTGGAGTACAAGATTTTTTATAAATGCGATACATTTAAATTAGTAAGTAGCAGTTGACTTTATAAGAATAATTAAAATCATTCAGAAAACGCAAACAAAAAGGCAATTATATATACGAAGCTGTAAGTTCCACAGAAGTATAAATGCAATATACTTTCCTGTCTTTTCATGTAATCTTCCCAAGAATCCTTGTATAATATGAGAAGAGTGTTAAGACTGAAGAAAAGAAAAATCTCTCCATTCATTCTTTTTCTGGCATGGTGTGCCTGGTAGTTTTTTTTTTTTTTTTTTTCTTTTTTCTTTTTCCTTTTATGGGACTCCTTTTGAATATTCTTTTCAGCGATTTATTCTAGTAAACAGGCACTCATCATATGATCTGGAAAATACTGATTTCCTCTCGATCTGCCACAAATAACAATTAAGCTGTTCTGTTTCCAGGGCCAGCCACCCCTGTTTTCTGAAATAGGAGGTCTCTAAATTTCTAGTTTGAAGCTAAGCTATTCTTTCCTAACTGGCTCTTTTGTGTTGGGTCAAAACATGCCATGATGTTGCTGTCATACTGGTAGAATTTCCAAAAGTTCAAGCTCAGATTGCTCACATCCACTTTGCTTATAAAGTACACACATTGAACTCATTGAAAACAATTCAGACGACTGTCTCTTGAGGTATTTTAGAAATGAGAAAGAGGACTAACATTTTTTATCACAGTTCTGGTTATAAATTATGATTATCATAATTATGAAATTTATAGCAGAATGGATCCTGGTTTTATATATTTAGTTCTATTTCTTTAAGTTTACATATCTATTTTTGAAAGAGACAGAGAGAGAACACAAGCAGGGAAGGGACAGAGAGAGAGAGAGAGAGAGAGAGAGGGAGAATGAATCCCAGGCAGTATTCACACAGTCAGTGCAGAACATGGGGCTCGAACTCATGAACCATGAGCTCTTGACCTGAGCTGAAATCAAGAGTCAGACACTTAACCAACTGAGCCCCCCAGGCACCCCTGTTTAGTTCTATTTTAATTATATTTTTTCATATTGAGAAGAAAATGTTGAAGTGTGTGAAGTCAGAATGCCAAAAACATGAATTCTCTTCTCAAGACAGATTTTGTCATTATAGGCAATCTTGTGGCCATACTAATAATAACTTCATGTTACTTCACTGTCAATATATTACGCAGGCAACGTAGGTGAAATAAATAGCAGTTAATTTTTAAATTATAGTATAGGCTTCTAAAAAATCGCTGTACACATGCTGTAGTTTTTCTATGAAATCAAAACAGATACTTTGTAGTATTCAGAATAATTTTATAACTTATTTTAACGCCGTCTCTCCCTTATTATATATGTATATATATGTATGTATGTATGTATATATATATATACATACATATATATATGTATATATATATATACATACATATATATGTGTATGTATATATATCTCCTATGTTTGGAAAACACGTATTATACAAACTGTAGGTATTCAGAGAATAAACTGGTCTTTTTTCAAGAGGTATGTGGAGAAGGCATCTACCACAGTGAATTACAGAATTATCTCAACTGGGATAATAGCGAGACAGAGCTGGGTAGTGTATGAATTTTGGAAGCACATTGGGAATACTTGAATATTTCTATCTGCACCTGTTCTGTCTGAACCTTTCGTTCGCTACCTTGGCAAACACTCTTGGAGCACATTCTATATGCCAGCCACTGCTGTGTTTACAGATACTAACTGATTTGAGCCTGAAAGCAAATACTACTGTTATCCCATTTTACAGTTGTGAAAAGCGAGGCGCAGAAGGTAAAGTAACTTGCCCGAAGTCATCAAGTCATCGGTAGAACGTGTGTCAGAGCTGGTATTTGAACCCTGGCTGTCCAGTTCTGGAAACGTCGCTCTTGACTGCCTCGTTCTGTTGCTTCCCCCATAAGAAAGGGTCACAGAATCACCTTTTTCTTCTAGGTCATATAAAATTTACTGTCCTTGGGCCTTGGAAGTTATTCTGAGACTCTAATGATTTTTTTTCTCAGCATATATGCGAGTCTGAATATATCAAATCCATTCTTCCCTATGTCCTTTGTGTAGGTTCACAGCGATAAAAATACTTTAAAAAGACTTCTCACAGTTGTACACCGTTAAAGGAACTTTGGTTGGCACGTCATCAAATTGTATGAACTGTCATATTAATACAAAAATTACAGTATAAAAGCCTTAGTTTATGGGTTCAGGTGAGACGTCCCCAGGAAGCCGGAGATTTTAAGAGTTTTGGATGTGTGTTAGATAAACAAATGTTAGAAAATAGCACTCTGCACAAAATCTCAACTCACTTCTTTAGCCAAACTTGTGAAAAGTGTACAGCTCATAAATTTGGGCTCACATCATTTTGACGTCTCCTTGTTTTGCTTTCTTACACTCTTTGAAGCCAGACTTGACCCTATGTGTGTATATTTAGGACCCAGTTCTCCTCTACGAGAATTGATCATTCTGCTTGATGTCTATTAACATCAAAAACTGGAGTGGGCATTGATGTGATTTTATTTTGGCATGTGTTCATAAAAACAGCTTTCTGTGTAGCCCATCTAATTTAGCTAGATCGCAGAATAACAAGTATGGGTCGCGCCTGAATTTTTGTCCCTTGGCCACGTCTATGCTGTCACTTACCGGTTAGCATCTGCCTTGAGTGACACCACAGTTCCTGTCCCGTGAAGAAAGGAAGAGGCAAACCCATTCCTTTGCTTTTATACAATAAAAGTTTCCATTTCCTCTAAATGGGGTTCGTAGGTAAGCAATATTTTTATCATATATATAATATATATAATATAAATAATAAAGAGGCACCAGAGTAGATAGAGCCTTTTTTTTTCTAAGTTTATTTATTTATTTGAGAGGGAGGGAGAGAGGGAGAAAGAGCACAAGTGGGGAAGGGGCAGAGAGAAACGTAGAGAGAGAATCCCAAGCAGACTCCATGCTGTCAGCTCAGAGCCTGATGTGGGACTCGAACTCACAAACTGTGAGATCATGACCTGAGCTAAAACCAAGAGTCAGACGCTTAACCGACTGAGTCACCCAGTGCTCCTAGATAGAGCCTTTTGAAATGTTTTATTTATTTTTATGTTATGCGTACAGGGTGGATTGATCTCCTGTACTGCTCACCTCAGGATCTGACCCTATGATCAGAATTTTTTTTTCTCTCTGCTTCAAATACATTGAAGGTATGGACAGTCGTTCATGTGGCTTTCACCGTGGGAGATTGATTTAACTGATCAAAATTTACAGTCGTCTGACTATAAAAGCTTGAAATTACACAGAAAGAAATTTTCTATTTCCACTCATAAAATTCACTCAAGTTTCTTTGATTTTCTGAGTTCACGCGTTAGAGTTTTTAAAAAATCAGCGATAAGTGAGGAAAGTAAAAGTTATTTTCTAAATGGCCTGATTGCCAGGGAACAGGGGAAAGAAATGCAGCTATAGTGAAAGATTTTCTGATTTTTAGATCAGGTAATAATTAAGAAGTGTCTGCGACCAGACTAACAGGCCACTTTAAAAGTGATTTTCAGAAATACGTTATAACGTATGGGCGTGGTGAGATCTTAGCTGATAACGTTTTGCCTAAAAGATGATGACACCGTCATTAACAAAACAGAGAGGAAAAAACCTGGTGACTGGAGTGAGGACGTAGGTAGAGGCAAACCCGAAGTCATGAAGTTCCTCATGGGGGATTTTTCCCTTCCCATCTAATTTGGTTGCCCTCGAATCAGATGCGAATTTTGAAACAATCCAAATGAGGAAAGGCGGAGCTTTGTTTCACTTGTTCCGTTACCTACAAGTAAGTAAGTGGCATTCTGCCTGGTTCTCACATCAGAAACGCGGGGGATTCTGGCTGAACCTTTGGAGGAGGGAAGACTTCACTGTGCAGAACTCAGACCTCGTTTTGTTTGTCTCACTGTGCTGCATGGATCCTGAGCCTTCATCCCTGCTGAGAACAAATACAGGCTCTGGCATTACCCTCTAAAGTACCGCCTAACAGACTCCTTGGAACCAGAACGTGGCAATGACAGCGTGTCAACAGCATGCAGCAGCCTCGAGAATGGAGAAGGTGGAAAGTGTAATGCAGACTGCACCCCATGATGGCCTTGCCCCAGAATAAAATCATGTGGCTCCAAGCAAGGGCGTGACCATGGCGCATGGGAGCAACGGGCGAAGCCAAGAAGAGAGATGCTCTTGTGTGCATGGCGAGCACACAGCGGCACTCTCCGATCTGTGGACGCTTAAAACCTTAAGAAGGACAGTATCGTTCATCTACGGTCATAAAGACAAGACTTGAAAATATGTAGAATGGATGCTAGCCTCTACGTAGGGTTAGTGGGTTCATTTTTTTTTCCCCATAAGTCTTACATAAGACTTAAAGTATATATTTGAGATTCTTCCCCTTTGTAATGTATAATTTTTCCATTTTTAAAAGTGCCACTTAATAACACAAAACACCTGGGGAAATAATCCCATTACTTTAGCACAGTTGATAGGCCTCAAAGAGTGAGTTGACAACCAGGCCACATGGAAATCAAGCCATAGGGAGGGCGGCACAGAAAAGAGAACAGTATCTGGAATGAAAAGGAAGACATCAGATAACCTTCAATTCTTTTTTTCTGACAGGGGTCCGTACTGATGGTTACAACCCAACTGACATCAAAGTTACGACACATTTACGAGCTTGTCACTGGGGCGCCTGGGTGGCTCCGTCACTTAAGCGTCCTGCTGTTGATATCGGCTCAGGTCGTAATCTCAGGGTTCGTGAGATCAAGCCCTGCATCGGGCTCCATGCTGGGGTATGGAGCCTGCTTGGGATTCTCTCTCTGTCTCCCTCTCTCTGCCCTTCCCCTGTGGTCTCTCCCTCTCTCTCAAAACACATGGATAAAACTTTCAAAAATGCTTGTCGTTAACAGTGACCTAAGATAGTCATGTGTTGTGATCAGTAGGTTTTACCTCTTTTCTACAGCCCAACACACAGATGATGTTCCCGTGGCAGCACCGAACTATATATTTGAGTAAGCTCGACAGCTGGACCAGTGTCTGTACTCTCAGTTAAATGTCATCACTTGCTTCACAGTCGAGAAGTTTCCTTTCCAGTTCTTAACCATCAAATAGCCAACTCTGGTGTGTGAGCTCTGATGGGAACTCAAATGGCCTCTTGAAAATGTCCATGAGGTTTAGAGGCATTTTGTCATTTTCTGAAACTTAGTGGTTACTCCCATGTTCCAGACAGGCTTTCTCACAATCCAGGGTATTGTTGGTACTCTGGAATTATCTCATCCATGGGTGTAGTCTCAGAATGAGACATATACACTTGAATTTGAGAAGTCTATTGGATCCTCTTTTATTTTCAAGGACATTTTCTTTCTGTGAATAAGATGAGAGAGTGTTCATCTTTTTTATTTCTAGTATGACAGTAACTGACGCTCAGTAGGGCTTCCTTCAGTGCTTGTTGACTGAATACATGAAAGCACAATGAAGAATGAAAATAGAGCATACAAAAAGACAGCGAAGAGTGCTATCAATGACCTTGTGGCCACAAGACGTAGAATTTGCAAAATAGAAGATCTGATTTTAACGGATGGCTTACCAGATCATGCATGGAATAGGACATGTATTGGAAATCAAAGGATGTGAATTACTTCTATTGTGGTGAGAGAGAAAAATTGATAAGCATTAGAAAACAGTAATAGAAATGAGTGATCTTAGTGTTTTCTTGCAAAAGAATTCTCTGGTCTTTCTAACATTTTGAATAACGTGTTGTCAGAGTCCTTGGATATTTAGCGTGACGGGAGTCTTATAGATCATCGTATTTAATTTCTTTTTTAAGGTTTATTTGTTTATTTTGAAAGAGAGCGAGCACCACGTGAGTGGGGGCAGAGGCAGAGAGAGAGGGAGAGCAAATCCCAAGCAGGCTCTGCACTGTGAGCAAGGAGCCCGATGTGGGGCTTGATCTCATGAACTGTGAGATCGTGACCTGAGCTGAAATCAGTAGTCAAACGCTTAACTGGCCCAGCCACCTAGGTGCCCCCTTTCTTATTAAACTTTTTATTTCACTTATGTTTGGGAAGACTCTCAGGAAATTTCCCAGGGTGTGACCCAAAGTTCCTTAGAAACACCATGTAAGAAGTTTTCCTTTTTATGGGAAACGGATGGTAGAAACAGAATAAGCCAGGAGTCCACTTGCCTGTGTTAAGAAATCGTGAAACGTCTAGAGATCTTTTGTTGAGAATTTTTTTTTTCTTTTCATTAATGATGCTTTGTCTTAGCGGCTCTTTGTCGAAGCCCTGGCCAGAACGTGAGATTGTAAAAAGGAGAGTAAAATCTTTTGATCTGTGTCTCTTGGTGTTATGCAGTATCTTTATCATTGAGATCAAAAGAGTCAGAATATCATGCTGGCCAGAGAGAGCCTGCAGCAGTGATTTGGGTAGAGACCAGAGACAGTGGACAAGGAAGTTACCTGCTATCTGTGCGTGAGAATGACAAAATCAAACCAAAAACTAAAACCATCGAATGCCTTTCTGCTCAGTGCCCTTGCGTCCGTAAATGACATGAAGATTCATGAATAGATTCATTATATTATCCATGTGAATCCTTGATAGATCATAAATAATATTGTCCAGGAGGAGAGAATCCTCACTCCTTCAAAAAGAAGCTATAGTCCAAGCGTATTCCTAGGAAGGCATTAAAATAGACTTTTATTAAAAATCCTAAAGTAATAGGTTTTGACCATTCTTGAATTTAAAAGCTTTGGAAGAAAACTAGAATCCTGAAAGCACGGAATTCCTTATTTTTTAAAAATGTGTATTCATTTTTTTTGAGAGGGAGAGAGAGAGAGCTCACACGCGTGTGTGCGTGGACAAGTGGGGGAGGGACAGAAAGAGAGGGAGACACAGAATCCCAAGCAGGCTCCAGGCTCCTAGCTGTCAGCACAGAGCCCGATGTGGGGCTCGAACTCACGAACTGTGAGATCGTGACCTGAGCTGAAGTTGAACTCTCAACCAACTGAGCCACCCAGGAGGCCCCGAAACTCCTTATTTTTTAATAAATGCTTCATTTGTTGAAATTGTTTCTCCCTCTTTAGCGCGTGAACTTAGGAAGTCAGTGAAATTTATCTTTGTTATGACACACATTCATTTCTATTCTCCCCAGTCTCCTTTTGTTGCAGGTATTTCTTATAATTCCTAAAGAAATTCCTTTTATAAGGCATGCATTGGTAAACTCATTCTCAGAAGAGTTAAAGTGATTTCATGCCTTGCCACTCCAGGGATGACTTGCGTTTCAAAGACACCCATAAAAGAGAATAATGCCTGACCTGAGGTTTCTGGTACCCTGATGCCTAAGTGGGGTCATTTTGGGGTGTTAGAACTGGTTGTGTACCCATTCAGCCCAGACTGAGGGAAAGACACACACACACACACACACACACTCCCTGATAATTCTGTTCTGTGACTCCCATTTACCCTCCAAAAAGATTATCCTTGTGTCTCCCACTTAAATTGAATACTTATGAAGCAGTAAGATCATATTCCTTTTTTGTGAATCTCAAGCAAATGTACTCAGCTTAAATCTTCTCCTATTTAGTTTCTGTGTATGGGTGTTTTTCTCTCCGAAGATCTAGAAGGTCATACTTACGTAGCTTACTGAATTGTCTTTCCTTGTCCCTGTTTTATATGTACTAATATCGACCCATGTATATAATTGCAGTTGAGAGTGGAAGGGGAGACGTACACACACGAACAAAGAGATTAAATGTGAAAATGTGAATAGGAGGTGAACATAGGACTAACAAATGATAGGCATTTCACGATCGATTTCCTCATTTCCTCATTTCTGTCCATCTTCCTTCCTACTTCCTTGGTGAGACATGTTTTCAGTAAAAATCCCCTAAGTTAATCTTGGGCCAATGAGACAGATCATGTGAACATATAGTTCAGGTAACAATAATTAACTCAGTTTAAATACAACTTTATAAAGGAGATGTTAGATGTACTTACTAAGATTCGGCTAGGAATTCATTCATCTGGTCACAAACGGAGCCCGCTTTACCAATTTCCAAAGGAATTCCTCAGATCAGAAAATCTTGACACACTTTTCTGTTGATGTTGATTAACTTCTGGAGATTATATTTTGGCTAAATGGTATTAAGATCTAAGTTAACAATTCTGTCTACGATTATATGTACTTATTAAGTACTTAACACATTGCTCAGATGTGGCACATTTAACAAATATTATCACTGTTCTCTTCCTCAAAGTCCTAATTCTGTTAAAGATCACACATTACACACACCTGCCTGGTGATGGGTAGGGAAAACCAGATATCTGTGTTGAGGCCAGTGAAAGACATTTACATGAATTTTTACACGCCTGCACATACAGAATTTAAAAAATCAACAAACGGTTATTCCTGTTTGTGCTTTCAAAGTCCTCAAAGAGAACACAAGCCATTTCCAAGTCCTGAAGCCAGCCTTGCATATCTCCTCCCTGGATTCTCCTGAGTCTCTAATTCTTGTCAGGAGTGCTGTGAATCAGTTGCTTGATGGTGGGTGTCATTTCTTGATAGCAAATTAATTCAAACAGCCCTCAATCCGTGTAGGACAAACTGTCATGTGCCTCTGGGCACTGTTCTTTGTATTATAAATTGAGGGATTTCCGCGTTTACCTTTTACGGTTTTGTATATGTTGATGACACATCATAGCCACGAGGAACCATTCAAATGCACGGGGACAGGTATGTGCATAGATCAAACCTTTGCCAAAAAAAACTAAAAATCCCATAGATGAGAAGAGTGATGACTTTTTGTGTTTAGCTTGTGACAGCTGTGGCCGGCAACAACTCTCAGACCTGTTTCACTGTCCACTTCGTGATTGAACCAGCTTGACCCAAGGTGTGTTGACCAAATGTAAATAATAAGTGTCAGCCTATTGGGTGACCCGCTGCCCATGGGAGGTCCAGTTTTCTTGTGGAAAGAAAGTCACATTTCACTGATTTTATTCTTATTTAGATGTCCAGTATGGGGGATGAATTCTTTTCCATCCTATGCATAAAAGTGGTTTGGTGCATTCCATCCCCGCCCCCCGCCCCAGGGAAAACTACAGAAATAGAAGAACTTTTAGACGGCAAGTCCTAAAATGTGACTTGATGTTAACATGGTAGTAAAATCTCATTGGGATGGAGTGAGCAAGGGAGAAATTTCACTTATTTCTTAAACTTCATTCTTCAAGGTTATTTGGAGAAAAAAAAAATAAGGCATTTAATATATATAGGGCTCAGTGGTTCCATTCCTTTGAGTCAAGTCTACACAAAATCTTGATTTAAGGGCAATCCGAGACAGCCAAATAATAGGGGGTACCATAAACAATATGCTCTGTACCTTTTTGTACACAGCGGATCAGCTCTGTTGGCTAAACACTAAATTTTGAAAGCATTAGCATCGGGTAGCTAGCAGAGGGCGCTTCTTAAATAGTGAAAACAACTGGGTATCCGGTTGCACAAAAACAATGAAACTTCGATAAATACTTGAAAACGCTATCCCATTCACTCTGCAAAATTTTGCACCTGCAATATAGCACCTCAGATACTTCAAGTGAGATTAAAATTTAAAAAACCTCCCTCTATGACTTCTAGTTCATCTAGCAGTCAGTCCATTCATACTTTGATTGCTTATCAACAAATGAGAAGGCTATAAATGCTCAATGCATTTTGAAGGTCAAGTTTTATGGCTGCATAATTTTAAACTAGCTTAATCCTCAGTGGCTTTTGTAATAAAAAGGAATGAATTAATGGCCTCTTAACTAAAGTGAACTTTTGATACAGAAACAAAAGGAATATTAAGCATGCCCTGCCTTAAGTGAAAAGATTAAGAGCTTTATTCTGCGGAATAAATTGGGCAGGACCTAAGATCTAGGACTTTTGCACTGATATCCATGATATGAAAAGGGTGGTGTTAAGAGAGGTGGGGATTGACTGCTGCTGGAAAGACACACAGAATGATGTGGTAACGATTAACCACAAGATGTTCACTGTGGCCAGCAGTAACCACAGGGTGTGCATAAGTACCAAAGTGATGTTCTCGGTCTTAGCTGTGTCGTCCAAAGTGTCAGGATGTTTTCTCCTTGTCAGAATTAGAAGCAAACCGTTTTTGTCAGGAGCTTCAATTCTTCGTGCTCCAAAGAAGCCCTGTTCAGGATTCTGGAAATACCTCAAAGTCTTGTATCATTTTTTTGTGGGAGAAGTAATAGAATGAATGGCTTTCAAACAGACCTTTTTTTTTTTTTTCTTCATAGAACATACAGTCAAAGGGCGCCTGGGTGGCTCAGTCTGTTAAGGGTCTGACTTCGTCACGATCTCACGGTTTTTTGAGTTCGAGCCCCACATTGGGCTCTGCACTGACGGCTCAGAGCCTGGAGCCTGTTCCCCCCCCCTCCCCCCCCCCACTCCCCACTGCTCTGTCTCTCTCTGTCTTTCAAAATAAGCAAATGTTAAAAAAACCAAAAAGAACATATAGTCAAATAAGAATATGAAAAAAACAAGAAAATGTGTTGGATGGGGATAAGGGGGTAAGAAGAAAAATGAAGTATGGTACAAGGACAGAGAGTAGTCAGGAGTTTGGAAAGTGCTGTTTTATACAGAGTGCTCAAGAAAGGCCTCTCTGTTTGATTAAGAACCTCAGTGACTGAGGAACAAGTCACTCAGCTGGTCACTGAACTTTCCGTTGTAAGAGAGCAGCGGGACCAAAGATGGAACATTCTTGGCGGTTGGAGGAAAAGTAAGCAATGGGAACATGGTGGTTTAGATGAGGGTAGGAGTAGCAAAATTGAGGGCAAGGGTTATACGCAGCTTCAACTTTCTAACCTACCAATTAGCAAATACGGACTAAGGATAGACTATGTGCTCAGCCATCCTGGATCGACATTCATTCTTCTTAATGACCTCAAACATAACTGCGCTGTGGTTTCGGAGAACAGTAGTATCATGGTTTAATGATTCCAGGATCTAAAATATGATCAAATTGTCTGTAAGACCTGAGCAATAATCAGAAGCTGTTATTCAATCGCCAACGATCAAATAAATCACTCTGGCATTTATCAACTTTACTCTATCAGTCCAGCAGTGTGATTTCTAACTGCCTCAGTCATTCAGAAGAGAGACTCAAGCCCCCAGTAAGCAGAGATGGCCTTTGAACATTACAGGGAAAAGAAAAAAAAAATTTTTTAAATGGTAATTTCCAAATTCAGGTTTCTCTCCCACCACCCCCTTGGGAGCGGAAAGAAAACACCTTAGTCACAATTTAGAGTCGATTGATCACTAGCTAATTAAGCTCAGTTTATCCTAGTCACCTTGAATTTATTTTTGGGGTTCTCATGATCTGTTCTGGTGTACCAAAATCCCCTCAACTGAATGTCTTAAAGTAACAGTTTTAATTTGCTCATGATTGTGTGGGTCAGAAATTCAGAAAGGGTGCCAGGGAGCTATTCAGTCCTGCTTCGTGTGGCATTTCCTGGGCTGGTCAGGGCTGAAAGATCCACCAGAGGAGGGGTTAACCACTCACAGGCTTGGTGTCTCACTGCTTTGGGGGCTCCTTATATCTCCATGTGGCCTCTGGTGGGCTGATGGTCTGTGGGTAGTCAGACTTCTTCCATGATGGCTGACTTGCCTCCGAACCAGTGTTCCAAGCGGCCTCAAAGAAGCTCTAAGGCCTCTAACATTGCACATCATTCTACCTTTCAGTGAAGAAGTAGCAAATTTGTAGTCACCTTTAATATGCCACTCAGATCATGCAGAATTTAATGATGACAATATGGCAGAATAGGATGATGGTATACATGAGAATGACTTTAATCTTCCTGAAAAAAAGTTAAAGTATGTTCAGAACTTTGTTTACTTTGTCAGCGAACAAGTTGTCACCTGTTTTAAAAGGATTTTCAAGGAAAAAATTAAAATTATTTTATGAGTTATTGCTTCCCATATATGTATATTTATATTATGCACAGACGCGCGCACACACACACACACACACACACACACACACACACATAGATATCCCACTAATAAAGTGAGATGGTATTTATTCCTAAAAGTATAGAAATATTTATATTACAAACATCCCAGTGTAACTCAGACTATTAAATCATATAAATAAATGCATATTTTGATCTTGGGATTACTTAGTTTATTTTAGTACCACTTACTCAAAAAGTCAATAGGGAGGGAAAACAACCATGAGACTCTTATGTGTTCCTACTGCTGATGTCCCCTGAAAAACACAATTGGAAACATCAGGAAATCAATTGCCTACAGGAAAATTTAAATTAATTATAACGTCCTAAATATTTTGTGAGGCGTAATGAACCTGAAAATGTGTGCCCTTTATTGTGGTGACTTTGAGCCAACTGTTCTTGTCATTTAATAATTTCTTATTTATTTACCTGCTTAATCAGAAACCAGCAGTTACCCTTCAAAATATGTCACGTTCCTAGTTATCTCCAAATGTGAATTATCAAGAGATCGCAGAGCAATTTCCAAATGGAGAACTGCATTTATGAAAGAGGCAACGTGAAATGTGAATATAGACTTTCATTATCTATTCATCATCCCTGAGAATTATCCACCACCATGCTTCATTTGTGAGGCCGGCAATCCACACTACTAATGTGAAAATAATTATTCAGCTTTACCTTTATAAATACTAGATTCGTGTTTGATTATTTTGCTGGGAAACATGTCCCCAACCCAGGAAGGATCACTTATATGTAGGCCCATCTCTACTATAGAGGTAAATGAAGGTTGCATTTGCTGGCTCCCTGAATGACTGGGAAGCAAGGTCAATCCCTTCATTTAAATTTTTTTTTAATGCTTATTTATTTTTGAGAGAGACTGAGACAGAGTGTGAGAAGAGGAGGGTCAGAGAGAGGGAGACACGGAATCACAGAATCGGAATCAGGCTCCAGGCTCTGAGCTGTCAGCACAGAGCCCGATGGGGGGGCTTGAACTCATGGACCACAAGATCATGACCTGAGCTGAAGTCGGACGCTTAACCGACTGAGCCATCCAGGGGCCCCGTCAGTCCCTTCATTTAAAGGAATAGATGATGTCAACCTGAAATTTCTTTAGACTCAAGGGGTGTGGCTATCATCTCCATGTTGTTGGATAATCAGGGTGATGGCGCTGATTAACTTTTTCATTTTCAAAGAACTTTCGTTGACCTATGCTATAAGTAAAAACGCACTGCTCAGAGAAGTCAGTTTCTGTGAGAGCCTATTAAATGTCAGAGTAGAAACACATCCTCAGCTCTCATGGCCTAAAAAAAAGTATAAGTATACATATGCATATATGTGTGTATATATAAATATATATATACAATTTTGGATTTTATATATTCACATATATTTAATATTATTATGTATTGTGTAATATACATAACATTTATATTAGCTATAAATAAATAATGTATAAATCCATTGTATATACACATATGCATATGTGTATTTGTACACATAGCATTATATTATATTCTATGGCTATAAATACAAATAAATTGAAATTCAATATATTATATATATATGCATATTTGTGTGTGTATGTATGTATATATATGTATATGTATGTATATATATGTATGTATATATATATATATATATGTATATACATACATACATACACACACACACACACACACAGTATATATATTGCTTATTTAGGAGAATGAATGCTTGCTTTTAAGTTTCCTATTTAAAAAACAGATATTTGCAGGGGCACCTGCGTGGCTCAGTCAGTTAAGCATCTGACTTCAGCTCAGGTCATGATCTCATGGTTTGTGAGTTTGAGCCCTGCACTGGGCTCAGTGCTGACGGCTCAGAGCCTGGAACCTGCTGAGGATTGTCTGTCTCCCTTTCTCCCTTTCACTGTCCCTCTCCCCACCACCACCTCTCTTAAAAATAAATAAACATTTAAAAAATGTAAAAATAGATATTTGCAGATTGCTTTCAACGTTGACAAAACCAAAAGGTTTTCTTTACCCTGGCTTTAAGGTTCTTTCCATGGCACATTCAGTTATTCCACATGACGTATGTATCCAAAGATAATTGTCATATTCTCAGTGGGGGAGACTTCCATTCCCTCAGTCGATGTTGGCTTTGGGGATCTTTGATACTAGTGACATGAATACCGTATGTTTCATATTACACTTGCATATTTTATTCCAAGTCTGGTGATTGGTGATACCAAGTTTTTGTTTGTTTATATTTGCAGAGTTCAAGGGATATATGAGTGTAGTGCTGATTATTGTACAAACCGTATGATGGAAAGGATAAAACATTTGATGGATTTCATATGTGTATGCTTTAAACTTTAAAACAGTAATTGTAAGAACCTCTCAGAGAGAGTTATTTAAATTTTCTGGAATTTTTACTTTGTTACATTTATTTCATTACTCAGAAGTCAAACTTTGGAGGCACGCCTAGGTGGCTCAGTCAGTTGAGTGTTCCCACTCTTGATTTTGACTCATGTCATGATCCCAAGGTTGTGGAACTGAACCTGCTTTGGGCTCTGCATTGATCATGGAGCCTGCTTAAGATTCTCTCTCTCTCTCTCTCTCTCTCTCTCTCTCTGTCTCTCTCTCTCTCCACACACACACACTCTCTCGAGCACCTGGGTAACTCAGTTGGTTAAGGGTCAGACTCTTGGTTTCAGCTTAGATCATGATCTCTTGGTTTGTGGGATCGAGCCTTGTGTCAGGCTCTGCGAGCCTGCTTGGGATTCTCTCTCTCTCTCTCTCTCTCTCTCTCCCCCCCCACCCCTCCCATTCATACGTGCTCTCTCTCTCTCAAAATAAATAATAAACTTGAAAAAATTTTATTTTAAAGATTCTCTCTCTCTTCCTCTGCCCCACCCCAGTCGTTCTCACATGTGCACGTATGTACGCATGCTGCTCTCTCTTTTCTAAAAAATTTTTGGAAAAAGAAGTCAAATTTTGTGGATAATTCCAATTGCATGAGCAAGCCCACCTATATATAAAACATATCAAATATAATGCTGAAATTCTTACAAATCATTGCAGATGGCTAAAAATGTTTATTGTTACAGAAAAAAGGAAAATCTTGGGGTGAATGGATTATATAAATATGAAATGCATCACAGGGAGTCTACATTTTGAATGAGGTAATATTAATAGTATAACAGGAAAGGGACATGTTACCATTCCCTGTGGAAAAATCTCCTAGAATGTGCTTTACGGGAAACTTGCCTTCACTGACTCTCAGCTAAATGTCAGTAGGTTGGTGACATGATAGCTCATGGCACTGGAGAGTACTTTGGCCCAGACACTAGGAACATACCCCCGGCTTTAGTGACTGGTTAAGGGACAGACACATGACTCAACGTAAGCCAGTCTAAACTAATACTGATTTTGCTTAAAGGTGTCAGAAGGAACCACCACTTCTTTTCTGCTTGACTTAAATATAGGAGGATATCTAACTAAAGCTACTGGCAGATATCGTAGTATTATCTGGAACTTACTAATAAATCAAAATGGAGGTGAACAGGGCCAAGAAATTCCTTAGTTCTTTAACATAAGGCTCTTCCTCAAGCATTGCTTAGATTTATCATGACTGTGTGTGTGTGTGTGTGTGTGTGTATGTTCCATTTTGTGAGTGCAATGAAGCCAAAAATAACCTTTCTCAAAAGAATATGTTTAAGTGTATAAAATAGGGGCACCTGGGTGGCTCATTCAGTGAAGCATTCAATTCTTGGTTTCAGTTCAGGTCATGATCTCATAGTTCATGGGTTCCAGCCCGCATTCGCATTCCTCACTGAAAATGCAGAGCCTGCTTGGGATTCTCTCTCTCTGCTCCTCCCCTGCTTGTGTTTGCTCTTTCTCTCTGTCTCTCAAAAATAAATAAATTTTAAATAAATAAATAGATAAATAAATAGATAAATAAGTAAAATATGTAGGGTTCTAGCGACAGAACTAATCATATGAAACTACATTAAGTAATGAAAAACATTTAGCTTAAATAGGTATCGATTATTGCATAGGGTAATCCTTTTTGAAAAAAATTTGTTTTTTAATCTTTTTTTATTCATTTTTTAGAGACAGAAACAGGATGTGAGAGGGGGACGGGTAGAGGGAGAGAGAGAGACACACAGAATCTGAAGCAGGCTCTAGGCTCTGAGCTGTCAGCACAGAACCCGACACGGGGCTCGAACCCACGAACCATGAGGTCATGACCTGAGCCAAACTTGGATGCTTAATTGACTGAGCCACCCAGGTACCCCTAAAAAATTTTTTTTTCACGTTTATTCCTTTTTGAGAGACAGAGAGGGACAGACTGTGAGTGGAGGAGGGGCGGAGAGAGAGAGAGAAGGAGACGCAGAATCTGAAGCAACTTCAGGCTCCGAGCTGTCAGCACAGAGCCCGACACGGGGCTCAAACTCATGAACCACCAGATCATGACCTGAGCCGAAGTCAGACGCTTCACCAACCGAGCCTACCAACCGCCCCTGCATGGGGTAATCTTATAATAGAACATTATTTGTTATTTATCTGAAATTCACATTCAAGTGGACCTTCTGTATTTTTATTTGCCAGACTGGCAACCCTATTAAAACCAATCTAGAGCTATCAAACTCTAGAGATCGATTGTCATGATCATGCCCCAAGGAATTTGTAAATGTAGTAGTAAGAGGTCTTTTAACATTCTTCATTCTACCTGACAAATATCAGCCTCCAGGATTAGACAGAGCTGTCCCTAGATTATGTTTTGTGAATTCTGGGAGGCAAATCTTTGCTCCACTAAGTTTAAATTCTGTACTTGAATGTTTTATTGATGATAATATAAAAGTGGTAATAAAAGAGTATTTCTTTATTTTTACAAAAGGCAGTTGAAGATGCTGATTAGTGTTTTCTCAAACACTCTGCCTGGATTTTAATTCCAAGAAGAAAACGTCTCTTTCAGAAGTATTTCTTGAGCCTACTTTTATAAGCACGGTGTAATTTACTGTATTGTCTCCTTTTGCTCTCTGCAGAGGGCTGTGATTTCAGTTGTAATGCTTAATAATGATTGAAATCAACTTCTCCTTCTGTTTCAACAGTTTAGCATTTCTCTGTTTTACGTTTAACTGACCTATTTTGACATTATTTTAAGTTTGATCACTTTTCACAAAGTGATCAAATTATGTCAGAAATGAAATACCAATAATCTGAATAGTTTCAGAATATAAAATATTGTTGAGAAATTTAACAGGAAACTTGACATATATCATGCAGAAATTATAGGTCTTAAATCCCAAAATATCTCTAATTGAATTATTATAATGTTTGTTACTATAATTAAGATTGAGTAAAGATTATAAGTGCCTTTGATGATATTAAAGACTTGGAACTAGTTTTTATTAGTAGGTATATTAGCACAAGTGAAATGCTGATGTGTGCAATGAAGCAATATGTCAACTGTAAGAAAGGCCTAGAAAGAGCAAGGCATTTTTGTACAGTAACACTACAGTTTTGGTATACAAACAAAATGATTTTCTCACTGATAATGTAATAATAACGCTCTATATTACTACAAAGACAGGATTTTTTTTTAATTTTTAAGAAAAATTTTAATATCTATTTTTTGAGAGAGAGAGAGAGAGACAGAGCTTGAGCAGGGGAGGGGCAGAGAGAGACGGACACACAGAATCTGAAGCAGGCTTTAGACTCTGAGCTGTTAGCACTGAGCCATACGTGAGGCTTGAACTCACAAACTTTGAGATCATGACCTGAGCCGAAGTCTGACGCTTAACCAACTGAGCCACCAAGACCCCCGAGAAAGAAAGGATTTTGCCAGTGAATTTAAAAGATTGAAAAACAACTTGTGGAAAAGTAGTTTTAGTATGTAATTCTTGTGTTAATTTTGAAAAACTAAGAGAAACCTAAAAAACATAACCAAAAAACCACCTTGCTAAATTGTGTAAGAAATATTCACTTTTAAGTTACTATATTTGGAATAGAGGGGTTCATAATTAAAAAAAAATTATGCACGTGCCTAATTGCATTTAGACCCTCAAAACATCTTTTGGGGAAGGTGTGGCAACTATTATTATTCGTTTCTTTAGATTAACAGGTTGAATTTTTTTCAAAAAATTATTTCTGTACTTCTGGGGGGAATAATTCTTCATTTTCAGCCATAATTCTTGGTATCTGCACATGCGAAATTTTTTTAATTCTAAGACCCTTTTTTTTTTTCACCAGAACATTTACAAACATTGACATCTAAAAATTATGGTCATGCAGGCTATGCTTGCCATTACCTGCACATGTACACACCTCAAAAGCCCCAGCATTAAAGCTTGCAGAATTCTGTCCCTGTGGAAGTTTATTCTCCAGAGACAATAGTGGGGCACTCTTTTATTCCCTAATGGTGGAGTTAAATGGTGGAAGTAATATTTGAAGGAGGTGATCAATCAGATCCATGCATACCAATATGGTATGAGCTGAAATCAAAATATGGCTTGTCCGACATGATGCAAGTCAAAATTCAAATGTCAAAATCAATACCTTTTTCTTCAAAAATACCACATAACCAGTGCTCTTAATATCTGAAAGTATCTCGTTGTGTGGAAAAGCAGAAAATCAAGAACTGTAAATCTAAAAGTGACTTAGAAAAGTTTTATTCCACATGTAAAGAAACTACCGAATGTAATTCATTTATTTTGCTGACATATTTTATGTGTGTGTTCAATGAAATCTACCTCGAAGGGTACATACGTTCTTTCAATACACGTAAAAATTCTGGATGTTAGGAAGCACGTAATTTAACTGGCTGGATGTTTTCTATTTAATGGGTGGGTCTACCAACAGGTGATGATGATAGGTTAGATCTGAGCAATGCTGTGCTAAATACTTAGTATCTGAAATGCTGGTTTAGAGCTGTTTTGTCCCATTTCTCTTGTCAGTCGACTCTAGTACCAAAGCATTTTAATTACTTAATGCTTATAGTGCATGGTAACATGGTAACATTTTAGGGTATGACGTTACTTTTTTTTTTTTTTAATTTGTTTTAACGTTTATTTATTTTTGAGACAGAGAGAGACAGAGCATGAATGGGGGAGGGTCAGAGAGAGGGAGACACAGAATCTGAAACAGGCTCCAGGCTCTGAGCTGTCATCACAGAGCCCGACGCGGGGCTCCAACTCACGGACTGCAAGATCGTGACCTGAGCCGAAGTTGGCCACTCAACCGACTGAGCCACCCAGGCGCCCCATGACGTTACTTTTTTACTAGTCTTCATTTGTAAAATACTTTTGGCTATTCTTGTTAATTTCAAATTTAGCTTCAGACTCTCAGTCCCCTTTCAGGCAGCACCCCCACCAATGAAATTGAACTGTAGTCATGAATAATTGGTTTTGGAATAATTGGAATTATTTTTTTTTCCTTTTTCTTGATATGGGTTATACATCTTTCATGTTAACTTTCATCTCTAACAGATTATTTCCTCTGTTTATTACTGAATGATGAACAATAAATGTTACGAAGGTTTCCTAAGTGCAAGCGGGTTAAAATTATGGCATACAAGGTGTTAGTCTTAGGTTATATGGAGCACAGGCTTAGAGAGCGTGGCGTTTCTGTGGTCAGGCCACAGATCTGAAGCTTAGACGTGAAGTTATGAATGATCTAATTTCACACTTGTCTTTTTTTTTTTTTCGCAAAGAAAATAATCCTCCATACTATATATGGTTCCCGTCAGATTTAAAATCTTAAGTGTGTAATGTGTTTGACTCATCCGGTATATTTATCCTGTGCTACAGTGACCTTCAGAAGGCAGAATTAATTCCCCTCATATATTAGAGTTGTTCATGCAAACTCTTTTAAAATATATTTTAAAATGTTAAAGAAATTACCAACATTCAATCGATTTTTAAAAAGAGAGACAAGGAATTTGCTTTAATATTTGAAACATTGAAGCTGATGGTTTAGTAAAACATACTGCTAAGAGAAAATTTATGTGTCTAATTGAAACAGATCTGAGGTAAGTGAATTGATCAGAAATTGTCTACAAGGCAATTTAGAATTTTTAAATTTGCAATTAATGTAGGGAATTGGATGTTTCATTTGTTTCGTCCTGGAACTATTGCTAGGCTTTGAAAGTTGAGGAGAAAATACGGCTGTGTTTCAGACCAATGGCCATTCTTGTTCATACCTGTACATAATGGGTAAATGGAAATAGTGCCTTAAAATATTTGCTGAGATTCTGCAGGCTCTTAAAAAGCGAGACATCTAAAAGCAAAAGAAATTTTGATCTTTTTTAAAATAAATTGTGCAAGTAATTCTTCTTTTGAAATTATGGGCAATATAAAGGAGAATTCTTATATTTTTGTAGTTTTCAAAACATCACTTTTGTGGATATCTATCTAATCATAAAAATAACCATAAATGACTAAAAATGTAGGAAGCAAGGGAGTGGTACAGACGCTGTCTTACAGACTTTGAAGAGCAGTGTGTTTCTGCTACTTTAGTGTTCAAACTTTATGCACTATTTCTCTTACAATAATTCTGTGTATTATCCAGGTTTTGAGGGAAATGTTGTTCCTCTATGATGCCTCCATCAGCATAGCCGTAGATCCATCAGTCACTGGCTTCTAACTTGTCTTAACTGGGATGCAAATTCTAGAATATTGTTTTCACCAAAGTAAAGTGGCCTTGCTGTGGCAAATATCTGACACCCTAAGTGATCATTTAGAAAAGTAGAAGTCATTTACTTAAGAAAAATATATTGAGGGGCACCTGGGTGGCTCAGTCCGTTCTTTGAGTATCTGGCCTGCTTAAGATTCTCTCTCTCTTTCTCTCTCTCTCTCTCTCTCTCTGCTCCCCACCCCCATGTGTGCTCTCTCTCTCTGAAAAAAAAAAAAAAGAAAAGGAAAATATGAAATAAAATTAGCTCGTCTATGTGTCTTGAACTGATACAGCAAACATACCTGCTTCTGCAGGGCTGACATCTGTTAACTTACCACTTTTTTTTTTTTTTTTTGCATTTATTTATTTTTGAGAGACAGAGACAGAGCACAAATGGGGGAGGGGCAGAGAGAGAATGAGACACAGAATCCGAAGCAGGCTCCAGGCTCTGAGCTGTCAGCATCCAGAGCCCAACGTGGGGCTTGAACTCACGGACCCCGAGATCATGACCTGAGCCGAAGTCGGACGCTTAACCGACTGAGCCACCCAGGCGCCCCTTGTTTTTTTTTTTTTTTTTTTTTTTTTTTAATTTTTTACATTTATTTATTTTTGAGAGACAGAGAGACACAGAGCGCAAGTGGGGGAGGGGCAGAGAGAGAATGAGTAACTTACCACATTTTTAATTGACCTCGCGTTTACTAGAGTATTACTTTTGGCCTCGAAGGGAAACATTTGAATCCAATAGGTGGGTGTCTCAAGAGCAGTTCGAGACCACACAATAACGTTACCAAAAACTGGAGTAAAACAAATACCCATATTAGAAGTGTGCACCTCTGGCATTCATGTGAAAAAGAGATTTTAGAATAATCTGGAGAATGATATGCACGAACATTATAATGCCAGGTCAATGAACGGCTGATTCTCCATTTTTATGAAGATTACTAAGTGGAGTGGATTTAAAACTCAGCAAAGGCTTTTTGTTTGCTTGTGTGCTTGTTTGTTTGTTTTCAGCAAAAAGCTCTTCCTTAGGCATATATTGTTAAGGCAATATTTCTTTCTCAGCGGTTCCGCGAGTTGTGTCTGAGTGAGATGGACTTTGTATATGGACAAGATGGTGACATTAAGGAAGTGATAAATGTCCCATCAAGCTGTACTATGTACTATCATTTAAAAATGATGCCCTCAGTTTTTAAAAAAATTTATTTATTTTGAGAGAGAGAAAGTGCAATTCGGGGAAGGGCAGAGAGAGAGAGGGAGAGAGAGAATCCCACGCCGACTCCGCACTATCAGCGCAGAGCCCGACAGGGGGCTCGAGATCACGACCTGAGGGGAAATCAAGAGTCAGATGCTCAACGGACTGAGTCCCGAAGCGCCCCTGACATCTCCTTGGTGCGATGGCATCCCATTACTAAGGATTTTTGTTTTCATTTCACAGGTTCCAATCAGTGTGCATTTTCCCCCTCTCCTTTTGTAGGATTCAAGAGGTTAAATGAAAGGGTGAAATCTGGGCAAAGGGGGTTATTCGTAGGGCATGTTAGGGTCCTTTTGGATTAATTATAAGAAGTTGGCTGAAAGCACTTGATAAAACTGCTAAGAGTCAACAGGATGTTGACATTTCTTTCCAATTGCAATACTCCAGTGAGCAAAGGCCAAGACAGATATCACTTCCCCACTGTCTTTACAGCACAAGATGCTTTACTGAACACACACACGCACACACACACACACACACACACACACACGCTCATGCCGACACCCACACACAACCTGAGGAGTCTGAAATGCCAGAAGTCACAGTTTGTCAATGACAGGGCCGGCATGAACCACTCACGTGTTTTTCCTACTCCACGTTCAATCAGCAATTGCAGTCATCACAGTGTTTACACCAGGCTTTCACAGAATGTCCTCTAATTACAATGTGAACGCAAGGAAATTGAAAGAAAATGGCGCGTTGCTTTGGATACGAAATACATCCAAAGAGGAAATGAAACTCTTTCCCGGTGATGCGGCTGAAGAACGCGGACGAGGAACAGGTGTCGGTCACATACCAGTCACGACTTAAAAGCGAGCCTTAGCTAGTTGATGATATCATGTAGCATCCGTGAATAATAAATGCATATTTATGTTCTGAGTCCCTACTAGGAGCTCTGCAGTGCTCAGATTCTGTAAAAATAAGAGAAAGGCACAGTTTTCACACGGAGGATGGTAGTTTAAGGAGCTGGGTGAAAATATCAATGCAAGATGCAGATCAGACCCAGAGGATTGATAGGACAGAGCCACTAATTTGCGTCATGATAGACTGAAGGGTTTGTGTTTATTTTTGTGGAGCTCCTTCTAAACAAGGAGGAAGGGGACAGAGGAAAAATGCCTTAGCACAATGAACCAGGGTAGAATGGCAGGGAAGGAGTCTGATGTCCCCGCCCTGGGCAAGGGACTATATTTTGGAGCGCCTTGGCCCATCACAACGGAAAGCCGGGAGATTATGGTTAGGAATCCACACTCTGTGACTAAATCCTGCCCTGGTCATTTGACATGCTTATTTCAACCTTTTGGAATGCTATAATAACAAAAGATGGCACAAAGAAGATTTCAGAGCTAGAAATGAAACAGGAAGAATGTCCAGGCAGAGCCAGAGGCAAGGAGAGAGCAGTGAGCACTGGGCAGATATTACTAATATAAATCAGACTCGCCACAGTCCTAAACTCCCAGCTGGTAAAAGGCCGAACCGGATGCTGGAAACAAAGCTTCCCGAAATCAAAAGGGCCGGTGGAGGTCCTCTTGTCAGTTTCTGAGTCATTATTCTGTCATTAATCAATCTTACGGGTCCCATTGACTGGCAGTGCTCTGGAGTCGTCTTCCTGGATTGGCAATGCAAAATTTTCCAAAACACATCAGGTTATTTCTCCCTGTTAAATTATCCAGGCAACATCAGCTTTCCTTCTTCGTTTCATGGTAAAATACCGTATGTCTACAATAAAAAATTATCTCACCTTGAACTTCAGAGGTACTGCAAGTCTGCACCTGAAGCACGTATCACCAGATGACAGACTTTTATTCTTGACTTTGGGAAAATAAAATTCTGTGGCCTTTTAGATTGGCTCAGTGCTCTGGGGATGTGCTGAGCTGTGGCTACCGAAGCCATAGGCTTATTAGCGTATATACTCTTTTTTTCCACCCTGGCTCTTAATAGGCATGAAACATTGATTACGGCAAAACTAACATAATCTTAGTTAAAATTAAAACCAGCGAGGATTCCAAATGTCCCCTCTAACAAATTCTTTGGTGTTCCCTCAAATGTAGATTAACTTAGGGTGCCTGAGTGGCTCAGTCAGTTAAGCGTCCGACTTTGGCTCAGGTCCTGGTCTCATGGTTCATGAGTTCAAGCCCCACGTCAGGCTCTGTGCTGACAGCTCGGAGCCTGGAGCCTGCTTCAGATCCTTTGTCTCCCTCTACCTTTGTTCCTCCCCTGCCTGTGCTCTGTCTCTGTCTCTGTCTCTCAAAAAAAAAAAAAAAAAATGTAAATTAACTTAATTGGTTCAGAAGTTTTCTTTTGAAAGCTTTTTCTGACATTTGTAGCTCTTTTCTTGTTTATGCTGTAAATTATCATTGTATATGTTAAAGTCACACATCTCTGGAATTCCAGGTTTGTGTTCTTTTTCATTTTTTTCATGATTAAAAAAACCACATTATGGATTTTTCAAATATAAAAAAATTGGATCAGGGCGCCTGGGCGGCCCCATGGGTTGAGCATCTGACTCTTGATTTCAGTTCAGTCGTGATCTCATGATTTTGTTCATGAGATCCAGTGTCTGTTGGGGCTCTGCTCTGAAACTGCAGAGCCTGCTTGGGATTGTCTCTCTCCTTCCCTCTGCCCCTACCCCTCTCGCTCATGCACCCTCTCTTTCTCTCTCTCAACTGAATAAACTTAAAAAAAAAAGTTACATAAAAAAAGTTGAATGATGAAATGAATTCCTGTGTATCCATCATTTAGTTAGAAAATAATCTTGAATTCATTATTTTGTCGTTGCTATGATAGAGCATTTTCAAATATAGCTGAGATTCTCATCAGACGAACATGTTTAATATGTTCTCTATTGCTGCATGACACATCATGGCAAAGCCTGGATCTTTATTCAAAGGGTTCACCTGATTAGGTCAGGCCCCATCCAAGATAATCTCCCTTTTGATAAATTCAAAGTCAGCTACTGAGGGGTCCATATTACATCTCAAAAATCGCTTCACCTTTGCCAAATTCTGTTTGCTAGAATTGAGCCATGGATTCTTCCAGCACTCCAGGTGAGGCACTAGGAACAGGGAGATTACACATAGGAATCTCAGGGATGGGTATTATGGAGCCCATTTTAGAATCTTATATACCACTAAGACTAACTCAGCAACAGCCTTTTACTCCAAATAGTGTCTTTCATTTCTATTTTTTTTAAAATTTCTTTAACTGCATGTGACATACTGAAGAAGGAAAGGAAAAGCTAACTGCAAACTTGTGCATGTATGAAAAATTTCAAGTATATGAAAGAAAGACTCAGGATCAAAAGAACTGAGAAAATAAAGTAGATTGACTTGAAAAGGAGTTGTAGCAACATTTGATTCCAGAAGAACTGGCCTGTCAAATAAAACACAGAATGTGTACTTAAAGGAAATAATGCAAAATCATTAAGGTCACCAAATTACAATTAGTCTAAAAATTTGTCCTGTGGGTTTTTATGTTTGCTTTTTTTTTTTTTTTTAAAGAAATTTAAGAGAGCACAAATGTGTTTGGTATACAACTTGCATTAAACCACCATTAACTAAATGACGCCTGTGGATTTTTAGAACTCTAACCAGGTAAAATAGAAATTCTTATCAATGCCTTAGAAAGATAACTTGGTTTATTAAATCCCTTCACCAAACCTCTTTCTTTTTTTAAATTTTTTTTTCCTTTTTCCCTTAGGAATAGATTGTTGAATAAATCATAACTTTTTATTATAACCCAAAATGTGACTCCTATTTATCGTGTTAACTTACTTTATACTCTTTGTCAGTTGAATGGCTCCCAAATTATCTTGTCTTGGCTGTTAGCATTATCTAAGTTTTTCTGAACTTCGTCACTGTGATGTCAAGGAGGAAGGAATATTGCTCTCTAAAGTGTTTGTTGTGGGGCATAGAATATTAATCATCTCTGTTCCCCTCCATGAAAGCTACAATAAAATCTGTATCACTTTCTGAGGCTTAAAACAAGTTAATTTATTTGAAAGGAATTAAAATAACTTGTCAAACATTGGCCTTTCTTGGGGAGTGTCAAAAAGAGGCAGCATATGCCGAGGAAGGTGAGATTTTCAAAGGTTAAGAACATTGTTAAGGTCACGAGCTAGGACCTGGCAGCCTTAGGGCTCCAACAAAGAATTTCAAAGTCCATATTTCAAACCAGTTGTTTCAGTTTGGTTTTGTTTTTCCGTATATTTACATGTTGTGTGATATTCATTATGAAGCAGCATCACAGGTTTTCAGATGAACTATTTTATTTTTAATTTTTGTATATATACAGCTAGAAGTACAAAGAAATGCAGCACAAAATCATCATGTTTAATAATTTTAAAGCTGTTTCTTTCAGATTGGTCTCTTGTGGATTTTGCATACTTTTTCCAACGATTCTGTGATTGATTAAAAAAAATGGAAACTACCTCTTTAATAATTACCTTTTAAGTGTGTGTCCTCTGCCTTTTGTTGTCTTAAGTATGTAGAATCTCCAGTCTTTCAAAGTAAGTTTGATTTTTAGAAATAAATCTAAAAGTCATTAAGAACAGATGTAGTAGATGAAATATGTAATGAAGATGGATGGTAAATTGGTTTTTTTCTTCAAAACTATTTCATAATCATTAGAATGTGGTTAACTCCTATACTGCCATAAAGACTGTGTATAATCTATAAAATGTCTATTTAACCATCTTCATATTTGAGGACTGATTATAAATAATGACAATTGAAATAAAAAAGAATTTACATAATCCCAGGCTAGATGTAATTCTCCCATCTGAGAAGCATTTTAATAATTTATGATGTTTGCATTTTATTTTAAATCTTATCTGAATTACATGGTTCATAATTTATTAATGTTTTACTCAAATCCAGTGTTTTCCTCCCAGTCCATGAAAGAGCAAGACAAATGTCTAATCTCTACTAATTTTCAAATTGTGTACAAATTCATGTAATAAATAAGGGCTCTTCATGTTAATTTTTTCTTTGAGATCAGTGTTTTTATTTAAATTTAATTTTTAGCCACCATCCCCAAACAGTTCATCTGAATGAACCAAACAGCTGACCCCTTCAAAAATCTCATTGGTTTTATGAATAATTATCACTTCATATATAGCCAGGAAATTTTCCCTACCTTCTGGAAGTTTTGTTTTGTTTTGTTTTTTTGAGAATTAAATATTGTTTACTTAATTTTTTCTTTATAAATAGGCAGGTCTATGTGTATATTCCATGAAAATGAATTAAATTTCACCCACATCTGGTACTGCTTTTTTTAATCTAAACTTCTATCCTGGAAAGAATCAGCAGAGAACTTCCACAAATTGTTCCCACATCTTCCATTTATAATTTGCATCTTTGCCTTTGCACTTGGACATTTTTCTGCTTGCTACTGAGAGCATCCCTGTGTTCAGGGAACGCTCAATCCCTTCGTTGCTCCCTTACAAGGCAACATACTGCACAATTCCTCCCTCTCGGTCTCTCTCTAATGGAAAATTCTCTCAGCACACACATTTTTTTCCCAATGTACATACTTTGTAACCACGAAGTAACCTCATCTTCAAAATAATAGCAACCAGGGGCGTCAGGGTGGCTCAGTCTGCTGAGCGTCCAACTTCCAACAGTTAGTGGGTTCGAGCCCCGCACCAGGCTCTGTGCTGAGGGCTTGGAGCCTGGAGTCTGCTTCAGATTCTGTGTCTCCCTCTCTCTCTCTCTGTCCTTCCCCTGCTCACACTCTCTTTCTCTGTCTCAAAAATAAACATAAAAAAAAAAAAAGTAATAATGATAGCAACCAAAATGTGCTTGATTCCAATCTCATAGCAGTTATTATTTCTCTGGAACATTGACAGCGAAACTCACTGGCACTTATGGTTTTAATTCTTTCTTTTTTGTTTGAAAAAAAATCAGTCTAATTAGCCTTTTATCTGCAGCTTTCTACAAAAACTGTTCCGGTCAACACCACAGGTATTAATGCTTCCTCCTCATGGGGAAGCTGTATATGGAATTCTGGGTTCTCAGCTTTCTTGACCCATCAGAGCACTTGACGTGGCTGAACGTCTTTTCAACCTTGAAATGCCTTCTGTGCATGGCTTCAGACCTTGCGTGATCTCGACTTCCCTTCTGCATACTGGATCACTTCTCATCCTTTTCCTGATGTCCAAACCTCAAATAGTTGAAATGCCATTCTTCTCCATCTTTGGGCCTCTTCTCTGTCTACATTCATGGATTACGTACAGTTTTGTGTTTGTCAAAACCACGCGTGTGTTAATGATTCCCGAATTTATATCTCTGCCCCTGACTCCTCTTGAAAAGTCCAGACTCCTATCCCAACTACTTATGTACGTGACATCGCCCCTTAGAGAGATGGCTCATAGGCATCTTATTATTAAAATGTTCAAACCCAAGCCGGATCTAAGATGTCTGTTCTTTGAAAACCTCCGTTCAGTCATTGCCATATTAATAGAACTCCATTCTGTCTCCATTCTTCAGGCTCTAAATATCAGAGTCCTTGAATCCTCTCTGCCCCATACTCCACATCCAAACCATCCTTTCTCCACCCTAACTTGTGGGCACCACTGACCACGTCCACTGCTACCACGGTGGACAAATGCAGGACCATCTCTTACCCATAACATTTCCATCATCTCCAAAATAATCCTCGTGCTTCTGGTCCAGCTATTTCTCCGTTCACTTTAGGCTCAAAAAACAGCAGTCAGGGTGAGACTTCATACGCTGTTAGATCATGGCCCCGCGTTTCTGAAAACTTAACCAATGGCTTTCTGTCACACTCAGAGGTAAACGCCAAAGCTCGCACAGTGGAAATACAATAAAGTTGCTAGAAACTTGAGTGAAAATAATCCCCATGTCAGAAATGTCGAAGTCCGGCATTAATTAAATGTGAAAAGAGATGCTAGGATACCTGGAGAATAATGTATGGGAACATTGTAATGCAAGGTCAATGAACAGCTGTCTTGCCATTTTTATGGTGAACACGGCTAATTGGAATGGGTGTAAAATTCATCAAAGGCTCCATCTGAGCTCTTAAGTGCAGGTTGTTAAGGGAGGGGGCAAACATGCTTTCTAGGTGGCTTTGTGGAGTTGTACCTCACTGAGACAGATGTTGTATATGGACCAGAAAGATCGGTTAAGGGTAAAAGCCAGGGCGCCTGGGTGGCCTCAGTTGGTTAAGCATCCACCTCTTGATCTCAGCCCCGGTCGTGATCTCATGATTTGTGGGATCGAGCCCCACATCGGGATCTACGCCGACAGCACGGAGCCTGCTTGGGATTCTCTCTCTCCCCCTCTCTCTGCCCCTCCCCCACTTGTTCTCTCTCAATCATTTACTCAAAGTAAATAGTTAAAATAAAAAGAGTAAAAGCCAGAATCCTCACAGTGACCTACAAGGTTCTACCTGTCCTGGCCCCGTACCCCTCTGATGACACCTTTCAGTACGGTTACTCAGCTCTGCCCATAAGGGATTTCTAGCTACTCCTCAAACATGTTTCCTCTTCACTTGCTGTTTCTTCTGCTTTGGGACACCCTTCCCACTGCTATCTGCGTGAACTCTCTCTCAACTCCTTCTGTCTTTGCTCACATATGATCCCTTCAGCGGTGTATTCCCTCACCGATATTTAAAATTGCTAGTCCCTGGGGGCTCGTGGGTGGCTCAGTCAGTTGAGTGTACGACTTCACCTCAGGTCATGGTCTTGGGGTTCCTGCGTTCGAGCCCCGCATCGGGCTCACCGCTATCAGCGTTGAAGCCACTTCAGATCCTCTGTCCCCATTTCTCTCTGCCCCTCCCCGTTCATGCTCTCTCAAAAATCGATAAACATTAAAAACAAAGTTTAAAGAAACTCCTAGCCCCCTGCCCTGCCCCACCAGCATGAGTCTCTCCCTAGGGTTATCATTAGCTTTTCCCCACCTCCAAAGTGTATATGTTTTAATTACGTATGTATTATCTATCTACCCCCCACCCCCAGCATGTGAGATCCATTAGGCAGGACGTTTTATTTATTCTATTTACTACTACATATCTGTTGCCTAAGACATTAAGTCTCATATATTAATTTCTAAATAAATATGTGTTGAATGAGGTTATACTGATGGTGTATTTTAGCGCCCATGTGAAGAATATGCAGACTTTTATTTACCAGGCTGCTGGCATCACGTTAGCGGGCAAACCCTAAAAAGTCTTTCTGCAAAAATATGTTTCTGCACAGAAACTTAGTATCAGCTTTCCTCTAGAATATCTTTGGGAGCCGGTGTGTGCAAGGATGAAAACTCATTAACCAGTTTGACAATTTTTGCTTAGTTTCACAAAGCATTTGGGCCAGACTTCAAGTATTCATTCCGCAGGAACTTAGTTTGCTGTGATCATTCTGGCAGCTAGTGATGGACACCGCCCGCCTCTTTGCTGTCTTGAAAACTTTTACCAAAATGTTCTAATTGTGTCTTCCCACTGAGGTATTTTGAAAAGTTCCTTAAATGACAACTAAGCACGGCAGTCAAATCCCTTGGCAATCTGCATATCAACAGCAGAGTTTATACACCTACATCTGAAAAAAATTAGTAGCTGCATTGGGGTAGAGGAATGTTTTGCAACCATTAGGTTATTATAACCTATTTAAGTAAATACAATAATAAAATGACAGACTCAGAGCGCCTCTGGTGCTCAGTTGGTTAGGTATCCTACTTCAGCTCAGGTCGTGGTCTCACGGTTTGTGAGTTCGAGCCCCATGTCGGGCTCTGTGCTGACAGCTCAGAGCCTGGAGCCTGCTTTGGATTCTGTGTCTCCCTCTCTTCTCTGCCCCTCCCTCTCTGTCTCTGTCTCTCTGTCTCTCTCAAAAATAAATAAATATTAAAAACATTGCTATCATAATTGGTAACATTTATTCACGTTAGCCACCTTGAGCTAAGCACTTTGCATATAATGCTACTTTCAGTTGAGGAAATTGACTTTGGCCCAGAAGTTCAGTAACTAGCCCAAGGTAATGCAGCCAGTAATAGGGGAACCAGAATATGGACTCACATCTGTCTCTGAAGTCCGGACTTCTCACCATCCTGGAGAGGGAAGGGCAAGGGGAAGGAAGGTTGGATACCACCTAGTAGCCCTGGTGCTGTGACCCCTGCGCAGGGAAGAATATTCGTGAAAAATACTTGTTCTTCAGGGAAGTTCCTGTGCTGGTTGAGGCTTAATTACACACAGTGCAATAACCCTGAAACCTCGCACAGCTTGTCTGCGCATCTGGGTAACCGGTCTTGCAGAGGAACGATTGACACTAGGGGTCAGAAAAACCTGTTCTTGTCTGGTGTTTGCCACTTACCGGTCATGTGACCTTGGACAAGAGACTTATGGCTTTAAGCTTTAGATGACAGAGGGAGAAATAGTATAATGTTGCCGCCTCGATCTACTTTTCAGGGCTTTATAGATTGAAGTGAAACTGTACTTTATAATATCCAAATATAAGGCATTATCATTGTTAATATCATTGTAGCCATAGGCATATTTCATTCTTCCGTTCCTATTTTATTAGTCTTTTAAGGAATCGCATGATGTTAGATGGAGTGGGCAACCTGGTCTCTTTCTTAACAGATTCAATTTCAGATCATTAAGGAGGAGAAAGAAATTGAGCCGTGCCTTTGGGCACATCCTGGCAAAGTAAAAAGTGGCAGGATTTCAGTGGGATAAGGAGGAAACCGTGAGACGCATCACTGGCGTAAATTTATATTTGGAAAAAGGATCCCTGGAAAGGGGGGTCTCAGAGGACATGGGTGATTTCTAAAAATGAGTACAGTCAGAATGTGCCTGTAGTTGCAAAATGTTTTCTCGCGTGGTTCAAATTCCTCACACGACCCAAACAAATAAGCCTTGTCAGCCATGTGTCTCCTTCATCCACCGTTCAACGCTTCTTTACCTACAGAGAAGAATTCAGAACGTATCTTATGCAGCCAAGGTAAGCAAGATGATCATTTCAATATGCGCAAGCTTGAGGTCAACGATAGCCAAGTACATAAAAATTTATTTTTGTTTTAATAGATTGATGTCTAATTAGCTGACCAATGGGGGGTAATGCTAATAGTACCAGATAACTCAAGTAAATGTTATTTAACAGCATGGGGCTCCAGTAACACAGGAACAACCTTCTAGGCATTATATCATCTAAGCCCAGGAAGCCCCCCTGTGGTGGCAGCATTGCATTATTTAAAATCAGTTCATCATGTTCCCCACGGGTATTGGCCACCTTTCGAAACTGTCTCTGGTCATGAGGTATTTGTGCCTGCGCTGTGATAATGAATCTCTCCTATAATCTCCAAAACTCAGGCAGATGATGTTTAGAGATTCCAGAAGAAAAGAATGCCGAGCGATTCTCCTCCCTGCTTAATCCCTGATTAAACAAAATTAGATGGTATAATTACATTAATTTCAGAGTCCACGATACTTTATCAAACATCTTTTCGTTTTATAGCATGGTCTTCTGTTGTCTTATTCAAGCAGGGTTTTTGTTTTTTACATTTTCATAACATTTTAACCTTTAATAGAAACTGTGTATAATATATATATTTTTTACTGTATCTTCTATAAGATAACTGCTACAGAAATTTGTATAGGTGGAAAGCAAGATGAATGGTTAAGGAGGACCCAGTCCTGCGGGCTGTTCTCAGAGGTTGTAGGTCAGAGTTCATTGGGGGAGGAGGGTTCAGATTACCCAGGCAGGTGAGAGGTGAAGAAAGGCTAAAACACAGGAAGTTAGATAGAGATAACCAGACATTGAGTTTCATCGGTATCCCAACGGTGCACATGTCCTACCTAAAACCTATGTGGATTTGTTCCAAGACTTGGGAATTCCCATAACAAAGATGTCCCTCCCGTTAGGCATGGTCCCAAATACTCTGTCAGTTCCCTCAGCTCTGACAGGAATCCCATCTCTCTCTTCCTTGCACAGATCTTCACAACTTGTAGATTCTTTTGGTCCCTTCGCCACCCCCCCCACACGAATTTAGTTTATGTTTAACTAGAGCACTCAATAACCCAGAGGAAAAACGACATAGTCTTGAGTCATCCTTCAGTGAGAGATAGTCAAAAATACCTGTTTAAAGCATGGAAAATTCAGATCTTCCAAGGTCAGATGGTTCCCCAAACAAGCTATCGATTGATGGAAGAGGGTTCTGGCTTCCCACGTGCAGTAGCCACTCCACTTTGAGGCAGTGGTGCAAAGCCTTTCTCAGAAGTTCCAGAACCCTGTGATCGGTACCCGTCTCCAGCCATCTGCGTCTAGCCCAGAGCATCCACTGTGCCTTCAGCAGTTTCTTTGACTGAATGATCTTCAAGGGTTAGTGAAGGTTCAAAAAGCAAGGGCGAAGGAGGGCACCGCGTGCCGTCATTGACAACATTCGAGTCCTGCTTCGACTTATACATCTGTTGGGGGGGGGGGGGGGGGACCTCCAGTTGGGAGTGGGAAGTAGGGATCTTCAGAGAGGGTTTCAGGAACTGGTTTGTTGCAAGGTACCTCTTGAGACCGCTGGAAGCACTTGAAGAGAACCTGATTTGTGTCCTGACACATAGGGGTGAGGTGGTGTTTGGTGAAGAGACTGATCAGAACGACGAACATCATCCACAAAGGCCTCTGACTGGGACGAATCATATGAGCCTCTTGGGCAGCACCAGCTGCCACCAGCACTCTGCGTGCCTCCAGCTGCTGGTGTAGTAAGGCTTCCACTCCATAGCACTGACCATACCACCGAAGACATTTTAGATGCTTGGGATAGTCAGAATCCCAAGCGGGCTCTGCACCACCAGCTCAGAACCCGATGCCAGGCTCGAACTCCCAAACCATGAGATCATGACCTGAGCCGAGATCAAGAGTCAGATGCTTAACCAACTGAGCCACCCAGGCGCCCCTTCAAGCATATACTTAATGCAAAACTCCTGCCCCTCCAGACAAAGCTGTGAGCACAGATTCTGAGTGACTGAACAAGACAGGGGCTCCTGAGACCTGGGCACTGCCGTGAACCTCCCCCGATTGGTGGACAAGACTTGGATCCGAATCCCGTTCATGCCAAAATCTCTGCCACTGCACTGTGCCACGCCGCGAACCCTCGGGCCACGCCACCTGCTCTTCTCAAGCAGGTTTTATATCCTGGGTGTGTTGGTAGGTGATGGAGGGGTAAACAGACATACATGTTCATCAAACGAGTACCGTTTCCGCTTCTTTCATTCGCCCGTTGCGTTTCTTGAGTTCTCTACTTTTTTTGAGTGTAGCATTCATCTTTCTACAATGCGGTGACAAGGGGTATATGAGTGTCCCTACTCTCACAGCGGAGTCAATAGTTGGTCTTGTGACTTAGCTGAATATTTCAAATGAGAGAAACAACCCTTTCTAGCTGAAAGTCTCAAGTGAGAAGACATACAAAAAGCGTGCCCATAAACATAAACAGAGGCGCCTACTCTCATACGTTACAGAGTTGTGTACAATTTATTTTACTTTATTTTCTTTTCCGGGCAGCTCTACCCAGTGACATCACATGGATTATGTCTCAAAGGCCACATTCTTGTTTGAAAACCTTCAACAGGAAATTCTGGGGTTGTAACCCGAGTTTCTAATTCTCACAGCCTGAGCTGATTTAGAATGCAAGTTCCTGACATCTAACCGATAAGAGGCTGGTTACCAACCATTAGCCTGGGGCTGACAGAGCCCTGAAATTGTGTTTCTCTATCTCATCTCCCAGTTGCTTACTAATTAATGGCCGTAAGGTTTCACCAGGTATAACTGGCCTCTGGGTACCTCCCTTTTTATTTTGGGGGTGAAAAGGTGTCCACTTCCGGATCCCAGCTCTGACAGGAGGAACATTCTATCTCAGAAACACTTGCGTGAAAAATAGAAAGTATAGGGCGGGGGGTGGGGGTGGGAATGAATGTGAGGCCCAAATAAGCTAGGTCATAAAGACGTTAAATACTCTTCTGCCAGCCAAAAGTAATTATCATCGTGAATTTAGAAACTATGAATTGAGGATTTGAAGGGCTTACTGTTTTAATTTTAGGTGTTTGGGAAGCTTCAATAGTAGCTGCCTTTATAGCAGTAAGCTAATGGAAGTTAATACAAAGTGTGTTCTTTGACGTCTAGTTTGAAAAAAAAAAAGGAAAAAAAGATTAAACAAGATAGGAAATTATGTAAAATAGGTAAATATGCTTATTTCTTTTTATTATTTCGTTTACTTCCATCCGAACTGCGCAGTTAGACGTTCTCTAGGAAGTTTGTATGTGGGAGTGGCATCGGTGTTTCTTTTTTTTTAATCCTTTTTTTTTTTTTAACATTTATTTATATTTGAGAGACAGAGCATGAACAGGAGAGGGGCAGAGAGAGAGAGAGGGAGACACAGAATCGGAAGCAGGCTCCAGGCTCCGGGCTGTCGGCACAGAGCCCGACGCAGGGCTCGAACTCAGGAACCGTGAGATCATGACCTGAACCGAAGTCAGAAGCTTAATGAACTGAGCCACGCAGGCACCCCAATCAGTGTTCCATACAGAATACTGATTCATTTTGTTTTTCAGCTTTAGTAGATCTTGGCAAGCCTTTCCTCCCTTCAAACGCATACATGCATGCACACCCACGCCGGCCCGCGCACATGCATACACATACACACACACTTTCTTTAAACATTTTACTTCCGGTGTTACCTTAAGCTCCTAAGCATGACAACTTGGGAGCCCACCGTTAAGTGACATTTCTCCAGGTCACTGCTTCTGGTTACAGCTTCTGCCCAGAAAATAGTTGTGCTGTGTTTTCCCTCAGCTCATCAGGCACAGCTTCCTGTTTGGCAAAAACAACAACATCCAACTGCAATGATTGAGGTCATTATAACATCTTGTTCAGTGTAAGCGAAACTGAGTTCTTTCGAACACTGACTAAAGATCCGACGCTCAGGCTCGGTCTGGGAGAAAGAGGAATATTGACAGGTTACAGACCTGTGGAGTCTAATGAAAGAAAGATCAAAAGAAATCATTAGGGCTGGATTATGGTTGTTGAGAAAGGATGGTCTGAATGTGTACTGAGTTTTAATGACAGCAAGCTAAAGGTTGTTGATTAGAATTCATTATTCTAGACAGTGTTACCAACCTTAAAAGAATGGTCTAATTCCTGCCCCACACCCCTACAAAGAGGCAACCTAAAAGTAATGATGCTTCAGTTGAACTCTAAACACAGAACCGGAAGTGATTTTAGGTGAAGAAACTCTTAAGAATGAGTGAGAGGAAGACAGTGGTTTATGCTCCTCTCTCCCTGGGCTATGGGGCCAGTGCGGTATTTGGTGAGATTTCCTCAGGGGTGCAAGACCAGGTGGTTCATCCATCTTCTCAATACGGTGATGCCAGCCAGAGCTTTGAGTCGCTAAATCCTGTCTGGGAAGCAGCTGCTGTTCTTTTCCTTTTGTTGTGGTTGATCTCAACTAAAAAGACTACTTGATGGTAGAAGACAACTGCAGTCCCATTTATTCTGATTATATTACACGCAGAATTCTAAGATCAGAGGAAGGACCCCATGATTTCGAACGAAGAGGAATTTGCAGAGGTGAATGTGGAGGCTGGGCGCAGGGCTATCGTGAGTCAGCGCAAGACACATAAACACCGCTGGGTGGTGGGTGGATTGTTTCGGGCGGTGATGATGGGTCGTTGAGGGGGATGTCTCAAGGCTTTGAAAGCTGTCTCATCTGTATTCAAGGAAAAATATGAAGACTGTGAACAAGTTGCTTTCATTTCTGGGACCTCGGCCATCTCAGCTGTGGAGGTGAGATGAGTTCTATGATCCCGAAGGTCCTTCCAACTCAAGCGCGCTCTCACTCCAGCTCTTGAGTTATTTTGTATCCACAGAGCATTCTTATGAACCAACAACACGCGAGCCTTTATCACCTTAGAGCAGATTCTCGTTCGCTGGTGGACTTCCATGACCAATCACAGTTGCCATACAATTGGATGTTACTGCAGCCGTAGACCTGTGTATATTTCCTGTAGGGTTATTACAAAAAAATAATGTCTCTGTGCACGCCTCCATATTTCTTTCATTCACATATTTTGAAATTATCACAGGGTCTCATAAATACCTTGTCAACATCAGTTTGGTCGTAAGGTGATATCATGTAAATGTTCCAAGCGACGTTGCCAGAGGTACCCTGTATGCGTTTTTGTGTGTATGTGCCTGTCCCCACGCACGTGTGTGAGCACCTGGGGTAGCACAGCCATAGTGTCAATTGCGATGACATCAGAAAGGAACTCCCAGACCTCAGTACTCTTCCCTTCCCATCCAGAATACAGGACGGCGGTCCGACCCGTCTGTGCGATCTCCACATCTGAAAAGATCCCTCCCGATTCCAGGATTGCAAATGATCTTAGGACCAAATGCCAAACTCTTGACACGAAACACAAAGGCAGCTCAACGCTGAAGCTGTGTTTACTTCTCTAGGCCGTGGGTCCACGTTTCTCTCCGTGACACAGTTTGAGTGCCAGCCGTGCCGCCCGACTTTAAAATGCCCGAATTCTCCATTTTCTTTCCAGTGTTAAACCCTCGTAGGGTCTGTCTCCCTTGACAGAAATACGCTTCCCCTGCTTCCTTGACAGCCGACCCCTTCTGTTGCTTCAGGCTTCAGCTGGGTAAATTGGAGAAGGAGAAGTGAAGGAAGGAGAGTATAATTATTTCATAATATCAGTTCTGCATCTGACAACAGAGACAGAACCTAAGACTGTAAGTAATTGATTCATAGTTATTGAGCACCTGCTACTACTGTGTAAAAATGCCACAGGTGACATAAACAGGAACAAGATCCAGACCCCAGATTCCCGATTTGTGGAATATATACACACAAGAGTCCTAATGCAGAACGCTACCTCACAAGTGCAGGCGCCGTGGTGATTTAGAAAAGAGGGTGACCACATTCTGTTGAATTCGGAAAACAACTTAATCTGACGTTATTCTAAGAGTTTCCAAACTCCATTGGCCCACAGGACCTTCCGCTCTCAAAGATACCCCTCAGTCTAATCTTGGGTGATTCCCCAAGGATCAAGTGAGTGAATCCTAGACCCCCAAATTCCCATCAAATTACTGGTTTTCCGTGGCTGTAAAAAAGTTTGAAAGCCACAGGTGTTTTCTACTTGAATACTATTACAGTATGACATTAGCAGATACTCTCAAGTTGATTTTCACTTTCAAGGACATCGCTGGATAACAAATGCACGGTGTCTGTAGCAGAGCTTGTAGCCCAAGTCACTGAAGCGAAATTGTGATTCGTCAGTTCATGGCCATGTGTGATATTGAGGCACCTCAGGAAACCTCACACTTACCAGGTGCATTCATTATTCTTTCTTCTCTTTTAGTAAAATTTCACAGGAAAGATATTTGTTGGAAATTACTGTACAACACTGTGATCTTTGAGAATGAGTCAATGTCCGATGTTAATTGCAAATGTGTCGATACGGTGCAGTGGGAGTTTTGGTTTTTTGAAGCAGAGGAAAAAGGTACTGAGCTTAAGAACTATAAACTCCGAAAATATCTGTGGAAGAAAAATGACATCTTAACTACAGTACTTTTTTTTTTCTTTCATTGGAATATGTGTTTTACCATATGATTTGAACTACTTTTAATTTCTGTCTAAATCCTGCTTCGTTGTGAGCTAAACTAAGCATCCTTCTCTAGGATTCAAGAGTTCACTGTATGAGGTAAATTAACTCTTCCAGTGCTCTGGGGTACCAATTAATGCCCCAGAGGAGGTAAATTACTAAATGGTACCCCGCTGCTCTAAGAAGACTGAATTTGCCTCAAATGGTTCACTTGCTCTCTGTTAGAGAGTAGATTACTCCCAATGGTTCTCTATAGGACAGGGTCCATTTTTAAATAGGAAATTAGATGCCCTATGATTGGCAGGCTAGACCTTCCCAGATGTGTCATAGGATAGTCATGATTAGATTACCAGAATCTATAAATGCCTGTAATGAAAGCTTGACGAGTCGACCAGTAGATGTAAGGGCATGGAACAGAATATTTAGAATATTTGAAAAGTTTGAAGTTTTGTAAGCATAGGGAGAACCAGATATTTGATTTTTATTATTAAGGTGGAGCCGTCTATCATCGTTTAGAAGCATTTTGTAGTGTAGTATCACACTAACATGTTACAAAATGGTGTTCATCCTTTTATTCACTAATCAAAGGACAGAAAAATGGGGGTGCCTGGGTGGCTCAGTCAGCTGAGCGTCTGACTCTTGACAGGTCATGATCTCATGGTCGTGGGATCAAGCCCTGCATTGGGCTCTGTGCTGAGCATGAAGCCTGCTTAAGATTCTCTCTCTATCTGCCCCTCTCCCCCACTCATGTGTTCTCTCTCTCTCTCTTTCAAAAAAGAAATATATACATATAGAAAAAAGATGCAGAAATGCAGAATATTTTTCACTCTAGCTTCCTTTGCAAATGGATTTTTAATGTTGTTTGAATACTCTCACTGCTTTAGAAGATACTTTTTCGATGAGTCTGTTAGAAAGTTTTGCTTTATATGGAGGCAAAAACTACTTTCCAATATCTTCATTTGTTCATCATTGCACAAATAGTCGTGAGTGCCTCGTACATGGGAGACCGTAAAGGGAAGGGCGGAATTCATGCCTTCTTGAACCGTGAGAAGAACAAACACAAAACCATGAACATTAAATTGTGATAGGTGATAATGAAGAAAATAAAGGAGAGTCCAGGGTCGAAAATACTTGGGGTGGGGAAAGTGAGGGGGGGGGGGTGGATAACCCTAGGTGAGGCACCGTGGAATGTTGTATAAGAGAATAAGAAGTTATACTTACATTTAATCCTAAAGGTTGTGAAGGAGCTGCCTTTGAAAAGCAGAGGGGGGCGGGGTGAGTACGTGGGAAATGTGCTGAGACAAAAGAGATGCCGTGGGCCCCGTGACGAGACACAGGTGAACAAGGAGAGGGGTGGATGGGGGCGGGAACTGAGATGGAGGGAAGGGCCGGTGTCACCCCGGGCAGGGCCTTGTAAGCCAACCTGAGGAAGGCGATTGTCCTTTCAAGTTCAGTGGAAGAATGACTAAGTAGATGAGTGCCATCATCTAATTAGTGTTTGAAATAGCAATGATATTGAATATTCACAGAGCCCCTACTCTGTGCCAGACACATTTTTCATGACTCAGCACACACTGATATCTCTAATAACCCCGTGAAATGGAACTCACGTAAGGCCCAGAACAGTTCCGTGGCGTCCAGAGTTGTCCAGCTAGCAAATTCCATCACTAGAGTTTAAACCTGAGCAGCGTATACCCTCACTAGTAACCACCCCTATGTTCCTAGCTAGTTAGCGACATCTATCAACTTTTAAAAGTTACATAAGCAGCATTAAACAGTGCTTAAGTGCATGAGAATAGATGAAGGTTTTTTGAGGACTGAGTTTATGTTTAAAGTTTATTTATTTATTTTGAGAGAGAGAGAGAGAGACAGAGAGAGAGAGAGAGAGAGAGAAGAGAGAGAGCAGGGGAAGGACAGAGATGGAGAGAGGCAGACTCTCCAGAAGGATCTGGACTGCACAGGGCCTGACGTGGGGCTCGAGCCCACGAAACCGTGAAATCCTGACCTGAGCTGAAATCAAGAGTTAGGACACTTAACTGGCTGAGCCATCAGGCGCCTGGGACGGAGTTTTGGAAGAAGACCCAGGACTGAGCCCTGTGTGCTCCTGGCAGTATACACAGAAGAGAATGATAAAGCTAGCAAAGGCCACTGAAAAGCAGTGAGCCAGTAAGAGGGGGACACTGCCGATGGAGAGGTGGTAGGGAACCAAGGTGGGTGTCCTAAGATGAAACGAAGGTCAGTCGTGCTTCATGCTGTGGAGAAGTGAGTAGACATCTGTGCCTGATTAGATCACGAAAATCCTTCACGAGCAGGCCAAGAGAAATTTCACGGAGAGGCCTAAAAAAAAAGGCTGATGGATGGGAGTAAGAGTGAGAAAGATGAAATCAAGATGGAATATATGGACGAATGTTTAGAATTCTGTTGGTGGAAGAGAAATAGCTAGAGAGAAAGATCGTTTGGGTCAGGGAGAACACACACACACACACACACACACAAACACACACACACACACACACGCAAGGAAAGAACAACCAAGCATATGCACACGCTGATAAGAGAAAAGGGAGCCTTTGAACATGCCGGAGAGAAAACAATATCAATGTATAAGTTTCTTTGAGGAGACAAAGCAAGAGAAGATTCAGGGAAGAAATGGGAGGTTCAGCATTTGCTGGAGAAGGGATTGTCCTGATTGAGCGTGCGTGAGAAAATGTGTGTACTTTGGCCAGTAGAAAACTTTGGCCAGTGGGTTCTTGCTCTGCATTGAGAAAAAGGCAAATAGGGGTGCCTGGGTGGCTCAGTCGGTTCAGCATCTGACTCTTGATTTCGGCTCAGGTCACGATCTCACAATTTGTGAGGTTGAGCCCCGCATTGGGCTCTGAACTGACATTGCAAAGCCTGCCTGGGATTCTCTCCCTCTCTCTACCCCTTCCTAACTAATTCTCTCTCTCTCTCTCTCTCTGTCTGTCTCTCTCAAAACAAATTAAAAAAAACATTTAAAATTGTTCAAACAAAGAAAAAGGCAAATAATTAGAAATATCTGATATTGTTGATAATGGGCCTCCATCTATACTAAAAGCTTCACATAGGTTACTTCAATTAATTTTCAGAGAACGCTTCTCAGAAAATTCTCAGAAAAAAAAATTTGATTTTTAATTAACAGCTGACGGAAATGAGACTCACAGGAATTAAGTGACGCGCCCCAAATCACAAATCCACTCGTCGCTAGAGCTCAGAGTCTGGAGGTGATCAGCCTGGCACCAACATCTGATTCCAGAGCTAGAGACTGACTTCCTTAGTCCCTAGTACGTGCGAGGTGAGGCTCAGAGAGCTACCCCAGCCTTTCCCAGTGTATGCACCTGTTCGCTGACAGGCCTCAGTGTTCTTCCTCCACTCCACCCGATTCTCCTGCTTTAGAGGCAGGAGGCATTTTAAAGTAAAACTACGTGAGTGTGTAGTATGAACTTTATTCACGGAAAATTTAGTGGAATTTGGGGGGGAGGCTGTAAAGGTTAAAATCTTAACAATCCGATATAATTGTTTCTCAAGACAGGAAAACACGAAGTCAAAGAGAACTCTTCGTATCACTCGTGTAAATTTTCCTAATGCAGACTCCATGTATATACAATTAGTTTTAAAAAAAGCATTTTCCAAGTGGCTGATTAACTTTTAATCAGAATGCTAAGATGATTAGACACAGTCTGATTATGTAAGAAAAGGTGCAGTGCAAGGCAGTGTTGTGCTTTTGGTACGCATGTGCAATTTAAGAGGAAGTTCAATAATTTTTCGTGTAACAGACCTGGTCAAAATTAGCAGCGGCGGTTTCCCAAAGGCTGTACGTGTGTCTGTTAATATTTCCTGTATAACGAGCAAGATTTCTAACTTTGACATTTTTTCTAACAGAACGGCTGTCACCCTTAGAAGCTCTTAGAATAAAATGCTAAGAGGAATTTTAAATTTCATATTTTAAGGAAACTATCTGTTTTCCATTCAGTCTTACTATTCATTGTGTAGTTTCAGTCTGCTTATAGAAATGCAGTAGCCTGAAGATTTGTTGCTTGTTTATTTTTTTTCCCAACTCTACTATGCACCATTTAATATGCACCTCTTTTACTCCAGCCCATGGTGTCCACACAGACATCAAACAGACCTTCACACGTGGAACCCAACAGCACCTCAATTCAGATCCTGCAGACTGTGCATCTCTCTAAGGAGACTCCCGAGTGTCCCACAGGCTCATGCCCCTGCCCCTCAAAATGGCGGTCAACTTGATCATACAGCTTGTCTTCGTTTCCCTTCTTCCTGTTCATTCCCTTGTTCCTCACACAGGCTCCCCAGGATGGCTTTCCCAAATAAGCTAAGTGCGTGGCCCAGGCTAACACACCGGCAAGAATTAAATTGCTATCGTAGAAGCATAAAGAGAAGGTACATATATCCTTTAAGTTGCACATCCGTGTGCCAAAATAAATCTTACTTTGTTAAAACGTTCACACACAATTTTATTTCAGTGTTTTTCAGGTATTTGTCTGGGTGTGTGATTTTTATAAGATAAATATTTTAGGTTGTTGAAGATCTAGGAATTTACCTCATCCTTTAAAATGAACTATAATGTGGTAACACAGGTCGGTTATGTTCTGTGGTTTACAGCAATCACACGACCTGCAAAGGAATGAAATCCTGCCATTTGCAACACATGGATGGTTCTAGAGGGTATGCTACGTGAAATAAGTCAGTCAGGGAAAGATAAATACCGTACGATTTCACTCATATGTAGAATTTAAGCAACAAAACAAACGAGCAAAGAAACAGACCAACGAAAAAGCAGACTCTTAAATATAGAGAATGAACTGGTACTTACCAGAGGGGAGGTGAGTGGGGGAAATATGTTAGAGGATTGGGAGTACACTTATCATGATGAGCACTGAATACTGTTTAGAATTGTCAAATCAGGGGCGCCTGGGTGGCGCAGTCGGCTAAGCGTCCGACTTCAGCCAGGTCACGATCTTGCGGTCCGTGAGTTCGAGCCCCGCGTCAGGCTCTGGGCTGATGGCTCGGAGCCTGGAGCCTGTTTCCGATTCTGTGTCTCCCTCTCTCTCTGCCCCTCCCCCGTTCATGCTCTGTCTCTCTCTGTCCCAAAAATAAATAAAAAACGTTGAAAAAAAAATTAAAAAAAAAAAAAGAATTGTCAAATCATTATATTGTGCTAAAACTAATATACTGTACTGAACTAATATTGTACTGAAACTAATATAGCATTGTATGTTAATTATACTTCCATTAAAATTTTAAAAGATAAACATAAAAATCAATCACTCATATGACCAGTCACGTTCCCTTTTCATGAGCCCATCCCTTTTTTTTTTTTTTTTAAGTTTATGTCTTTATTTTTGAGAGTGAGGTTGAGGGAGAGGAAAAGAAAGAGGGAAAGAGAATCCCAAGCAGGTTCTGCACTGTCAGTGCAGAGCCCAATGCTGGGCTTGAGCCCACAAACCCTGAGATCATGACCTGAGCCGAAATCAAGAGTTGGACCCTTAGCCAACTAAGCCACCCAAGCGTCCCTGTGAGCCATTCCCTTTTTGGTACCTGACAGTTGACGTGAAAAAATGTTTATTAATTTAATAATTCAACATTGAGTTAAATGGGCTTCTCTCATCGGAAGTAGAAATGATAGGAAGCTTGCAAAATAATCGTTCCATCAGGCTAAGAATAAACATAATCCTGAGAACGAATTAGCCATCACACTATACTGCTTATTAAACATCTGCATGTGCTTCTTTCTTCCTGTGCTGAGTACCCAGAAGGTCCATTCCTGGTTATAGGGAGTAAAAGAATTCTTACAGTCTTCACCAGGGCTGTGCCTTAACAGGAGAATTAATACCTGTGTTGTCTATAATAATGAAGATGTTTTTATTTTTGCTTCGATTTCCTTTTCATCGTACCATTGATGGAATCTGACCCAAAGGATGGGTAGAGAAACATAGGTGTAGATATGGATATATGGAGAGAGATTTCAATACTGACAATGTATATCCTGCTAAATTTAATCATTTTCTCATACTTCTGAGACATAGTGAGAGTTGGAGCTGAGAATTTTTCTTAAAATAGTTTTTATCCACAGTATCAATATATGTTGTTATAAATACCAGAATAATGAATTCATTTGGATTTTTGTTATGTATTTCTGATAATGATTTTTTCTGATGAGGTTATTAACAACCTGAAAAGCAATATATCTGGACAAGATAAGCCAGCAGCTTCGAATCCACTGGAAAGGAGTCTTGAATCACATTACCATTTAGACAACAGTAATGGGAAGCAAACCTACAGATACCATTAAAACCTCAAAGAAAATTCCTCCACAAAAGGAATTTCTGACATCAGATGATGGGCCCGAGAAGACCAAAGGGACTTGGGATGTGTGCTCAAAATTGGCCTTTCATGTGTGTTTATGTATTCAGCTTGTCCATCCGTCAAAAGCTCCACCTGTCTTGGCGATATCACCCATTATTTATTTATCTGCAGAGAGAGTAGAGTCTGAATTGATCTTTATTTCAGTCATGTCCTGAATGTAAGAATTGTGAAGAGCAGTTTGGAGCCAGTAAACATCCTTTTTCTAAGAAAGAAGCTGTACTTCACAGGGATCTGGAGTCTTGAAGTTCAAATCTACTCTTGGAGAATAACATACAGTTCATAGGAAACCTCCTCCTGTCTCTCCCCACCCCCCCCGGTCTATTTTTAGACAAATGTGGACATTTCATCCAGTCACCTCATGAAACTAAACCTGATACAATGTTTCTCAATTTTATCTTTCTTTGGAAAACTGTAGTTAATTAAAAATAATAATAATAATAATAATAATAATAATAAAGTATTTAAAAAGAGCTGCTTTGAGAACTGTCATCTAAACTATATAGCATTGTATGAGACCCAAGAAACCACAACCAAGATATTCCTTTGTCTACTAGTGTTTTGAAGGAAAGTGCATGATTTCTTTCTTCAGCCAAGGAGACCAATTGGCAATGACTTCTGGTAGTGGTTCCTCACATTTATGGCAAATTTTCTATGTGTCACCCATTGTACTACATGCTTTATATGACTCATCTAACTTAAGTCTGTGAAATGCCCTGGATACTTACTATTCAGTCTATTTTAGGGGCACCTGGGTGGCTCAGTCGGTTGAGTGGCTGACTTCAACTCAGGTGATCATCTTACGGTCTGTGAGTTCGAGCCCTCCATTGGGCTCTCTGCTGTCAGCGTGGAGCCCACTTCGGGTCCTCTGTCCCCTTCTCTGTCTCTGCCCCTCCCCTGCTCATCCTCTCTCTTTCTTTCTTTCTTTCTCTCTCAAAGATAAATAAAAATAAACCTGTTTTAGGTTAAGTAACCTACTCAATTTGTAAGTGGCAGAGCCAGTGGTGTTAAACATCTCATTCCATGCCTGTGTGATTCAGAGAACAAACCAACATGTACGCCTTTGGGATACTTATATACTAAACAAGCTCTTTAATGTAAGAACGTAAAAGGTTGTACAGGACACTGCTCATAGATGAAACAATGTATTGGGGATGATAGCGAGATGGAAAAGAAGGATTTCACTCTTAGGAAGCCTGCAGTTTAGTAGTGGGGATAAAGCAAACCCACATGTTTGTAATAAAATGGTTCCTATCTTTGTAGCCTTAGAAGTTGACAAAGTTCTTTCAGGCATTTTAATTTAATTTCCTTGTATCCAATGTTTTCATCACTAAGCTCTCTATACCTCTCAGACTCTTCTATACATGGCTGGATTGTTTTCTTAGCCTTCACATAAATCCATTAAAACTTCAAGACAGACATGTTGATTACACCTTCCTTCTTAGTACTAATAAAAATGTATTAGTACTAAGTACATACGTACTTATATGTACTATGTACTTAGTACATAAAAATTTATGTAAAATATATATGAATATATATAAATGATGATTTCAACATCTTATGCGATGAAATGGAATATATTTGTTGTAAGCGTATGATTCAGTATAATTGAAACATTGATTGGCTTGGCACTGGCCATCAAAGAGAGCAGAGTAGGGACCTCTTGGCCAAAGTCCCCTATCCCCCCCACCTTCCTTCTACCTTCTTTTCTCTCATATGATGAGTAAGAAAGGTCTCTTCTTCCTCCAAGGCTGTGCCTTCCAAGTCTTCTCTGAATTCTCTCTTGCTTTGTGTTCTCAGGTATGTCCATATGTTAGATATCATTTTTCTCTTCTTAATCTCCAATCGCTCCCTTTCCCTAATGTGTCGTCATATGGACTGTATCCTTACATATGGTTGTGTTCATGTGTGTCCATGCCTGTGCGTGTGTGTGTGTGTGTGTGTGTGTGTGTGTGTGTATTCTCTCTTGACCCCCTGTCCCTCTCCTGCTATAGCTCTCTTCGTATCCAAGGGGGAAAATTTTCCTAGAAAGCATAAATGAATGGCTCAGATTTAAAGTAGGAAAAAATACACAGCAAAATAATGTATACCTGGGATGTGGGCAACAGAGAACATATATATTGTAAGGTCAATGAGTTAGGGTATGAGCAAAGAGCTCAGCTGTGGTGTTAAGTCTAGCATTTAGAACTGGCTGTGCCATTTACCTATCTCTTTGAGATTGACCAAATCACACAAAATCCGTTTCTTCATCCGTAATAATAGCTTCCTGTGCTACTCAAAGTTGCAACCTCAATAAAAAAAAATAAACAAAAAATTTAAAAAAGCCAATCTCTGTTAGAAAGCTTTACAAAACTATGTGGACCTCGCCTGATACAAATATGAGATGCCATTGCCTTTCATTGAGATAAATATCCTAGTGACTCCTCAGCATTCACAAACAAATCATTCTCTTATCCCCAGTTCTGCTCATTTATACAGCTCCCCGTTTACCTAGAACACAGGATTGCTATATTCCAAGTAACTGTCAGGGGGTATAATATCCAATTCACTGCTGCTCAGTTCATCACTAGTGAAAAGTAAAACCCATGGATGCTTATCTGAATGATAAGCCATTCTTTCAAACTTGTAGACATCCTAAATTGTATTACTGGATTAAGCTATCCAGTCAGGAAGCCTGGAGAACCCATCAAAGTAGTGCCCTATGAAATATGTTTGTTTAATTTTCTTAAGTAACATTTGGAATGATAAAGTTATATAATATAAAAAGTTAGATTATAGAAAAAAGAGAGCTTCCTGTGAATTGTTTCACTTTGTAATGGAAGGGTATTATTAAGTCTGTTACATGCCATCTGCTTCTACTGAAAGGTCTCAGCATCACAAATAGCTGTGCTTCGTCCAGAAATTGCGTGTTTAAATCTAATCATCACTCATATTTGTATACGTGGCCGTGCCCTTATCACGTGAAAGGTGTATATGTGCCCCACCTCTTGCAGATACGCAGACTTCATAGAATAAATTTTCATATATTTTTCTCAGTCTGTCTCATTCTTGATCTTAGCGTACTTTCCATACTGTCCTTTCCCTTTGGATCATTTTCCTTTACCAGCATTGTTTTTAATGTGTGTGCACGTTTGTGTGTGTATTTTAGTGGATTATATATGCACTTGGTCAAACATCAAACAACCGGTAGAGGAACGCAGGGATCCCCTGCTATCTGAAATCAGAGCATTCCTATAATAACTTTCGTGAGAAGCAATTGCCATTAACTTACAGGGAAAAATTTTTTACGTGTTCCTAGACCAAACAGTAACCTCTCTCAGGATTCTCTGATACCTTAAGACACATCTTGCTAACGAATGCACAAAATCAGTCGAGATTGTGTTTCTACACATTCTAACCAAAGGAACTTTCTGATTTTTACCCCTTCTCTTTATTGACAGTTATTTTTTGTTGTTTTACTAATTTTGAAGCCCTTTTCTTGTAAAGAAAATAGGGGTTTTGAATACATGATATGTGTCCCAAGTTGCTGCTTATTTTTGACTTTTGCTTATAATGTTTTGATATCCACAGATTGCTAATATTTATTCTTTTTATCAGTATTGGGATTTTTAGTCTTTGGATTTGAGGTCATGCTTAGAAAGCCTTTTCCTAAATGACGACTTTTGCATATATTTTTATTCATTGTCATGTCTAAATCTTGCTAAATCTGGGATTTATTTTGGAGTAAGAAGTGATAGCTCCAACTTGGCCTTTATTTTGTCTTGTTGTTATTTTTCATCTAGGTGCCTTCCAGTTGCATAAAACCATGTACGAAAAACTCATCTTAACGATTTTAAGTGACATCATTATTTATTCATTAAGTAAATATTTATCGGGGCACCAGGGTGGCTCAGTCAGTTGGGCGTCCGACTTCGGCTCAGGTCATGACCTCACGGTCCGTGAGTTCGAGCCCCGCATCGGGCTCTGGGCTGACAGCTCAGAGCCTGGAGCCTGTTTCGGATTCTGTGTCTCCCTCTCTCTCTGACCCTCCCCTGCTCATGCGCTGTCTCTCTCTGTCTCAAAAACAAATAAATGTTAAAAAAAAAAAAGTAAATATTTATCCATTTTACCATGTTTTAGGACTTTATATTTTGTATCATCTATTTGCCTATTTATTTATTTTAATAATTTATTTATTTTTTAATTTACATCCAAATTAGTTAGCATATAGTGCAAAAATGATTTCAGGAGTAGATTCCTTAATGCCCCTTACCCATTTGAGCCCATCCCCACCTCCTACAACCCCTCCAGTAACCCTCTGTTTGTTCTCCATATTTAGGAGTCTCTTATGTTTTGTTCCCCTCCCTGTTTTTATATTAGTTTTGCTTCCCTTCTCTTATGTTCATCTGTTTTGTATCTTAACGTCCTCATATGAGTGAAGTCATACGATTTTTGTCTTTCTCTGGCTGACTAATTTCACGTAGCATAATACCCTCCAGTTCCATCCAGGTAGTTGCTAATGGCAAGATTTTATTCTTTTTGATCGCCGAGTAATACTCCACGTATGTATGTATGTATGTATGTATGTATGTGTGTGTGTGTATATATATATATATATATATATACACACACACACACACACACACACACACACCACATCTGCTTTATCCATTCATCTGTCAATGGACACTTGGGCTCTTTCCATACTTGGCTATTGTTGATAGTGCTTCTATACTGTTTGCCTATTTAGACACCAGCTCCAAAGCGAATTAACACAATTTTAACATGTACTTAAATATTAAGTAGAGATAGTTATCACTCTTTAGTCATTTTCTTTTCCTTTTTTTTTTTTAATGTTAAACTATCCATTTGAATTTTAATGTCAGTTTGCCGGGGATCCAAAATTTAAATAAATAAGACAACCGACAACAACAACAAACACTTTACAATATTTGTGTGGGAAAGTGTCAGTTCATAGAATAACCTGGTGGTAATTGTTACTCTATCATATTGAATCTTAACCCAAAATGGACAAAAGTCCATTTTTCAACACTTTTTTATATGTACTTCAGTAAAACGTTGAAAAGTGTCTTTACACTGATCTTACACATTTCTTGTCGAGTTTTAAAATATAATAGTTGTCCTTATATAAACAGTATTTTTCCTTAAATACATTGTAGCACTGAGTGTAGTATGTATATGATAACTAACAATTTCTGAAATTTTAATTTTATACTGAACATTGCACTGAATTCTCTTATAATATATAATGATGATCTCTACTTCACTTGAATTTCCTGAGTAGGCGATCATACTATAATTACCATTATAACTGTATAATTCTGCTTCTTCCATTTTCTGTTACATCTGCTGTTTTATCCTGTTGCTTGTATGCCCCATTTACTACCTATAGCAAAATGGGTAATGATAGTGGGTCGTAGTGGACTTTTTATAGAAATGCTTTTGCAACTTGGACTAAAAACAATGTTAAAGTATAACTTTTTATATCCAGAGATAAACCCAAGTATCCTTTTTTTACTTGTATCATGTCAGTTATTTTGTGGTATTGTTTTTGCCATTCCTAATTTCTTTTATAACTTTTTTTTCAAACAGGTTTTTGCCTACAGAATAGCAGACTGTGTAACATTTATAGGGAAACAAAAACCAAAAGGAAACAAATAGAAATGAGAAAAACAAATGAAACACTTGAAACTTTTGGATACAAATTCTCTAGGGATTGATCTCCTTTTTTTTTTTTTTTTTTATTTTTTTTTTTAACTTATATGGTTACCTTCATTACCATTTCTTTACAGGAACAAATAAAAATTCATCACGTATTTGAGAGGCTTCTTTTTAAAAAAAATTTTTTTTTTAACGTTTATTTATTTTTGAGACAGAGACAGAGCATGAACAGGGGAGGAGCAGAGAGAGAGGGAGACACAGAATCTGAAACAGGCTCCAGGCTCTGAGCTGTCAGCACAGAGCCCAACGCGGGGCTCGAACTCACGGACCGTGAGATCATGACCTGAGCCGTAGTCGGACGCTTAACCGACCAAGCCACCCAGCGCCCCAAGAGGCTTCTGAATTGAATTTTTAGTTTCAGCAGAGTGATCGCTTTTTTTGCCCAAATGATCACCCCAAACTAAGAGGAGAATAAAAAAACAAAACATGAACTGTATCATAGATAAACCTAGAAGAAAGTTGTAACTCTGAACTTAAAGACTCAAAATGGGTGAAAGAGGAAGCCCAATTTTAGGATTTTCCCAATAAAGATAAGTGTAAGAGATCATTTGAAAAAAGGCTAAGGGATAGGAGACACCAAACAGAAAGTAATTTATCGGTAGTTTTTTGTTTTGTTTTTTTTCACATTTGTATATGAAGGCGGTAGATTCCCAGGTTCTCATTACAAACCTGGTTGAGTCAGGTGCCTACCCTTTTTCCACCTGTCTCTGAGACAGGTCACCTGTGATCTGAGGAAACCATCTGACAGGCTCTGGAGGGCAGGAGTGTAAGATAAAGAGGAAGATAAACATGCAGAAGAAAAGAAAAATATTAAGGGAAGTGTCACATTGAACGGTAAGATTGCTCACTCCATTCTACCTCAGAAACATGAACTACATTCACAGGGCAATTAGATCCACGCTGGAGAAAAGCTATTCCACTGAAGACATTTGGGGAATCTTCCACAAGAATATAAATAGCAAACTGAGCACCACAGTGAAACCGTGAAGTCAGCAGGACCGTCTTGTGTATCTCAGAATTTTTATTTCACTATTTAGTGCCTCACTGTAAACCAGAATATCCTTAGGCATTCGAAGAAAGCCTCGGACATAAAGGAGACACGGACCGTAAACACTAAAACAAAAGGATCTTAAACTCACACACATACACACATGCACAATTTAGGCAGGAAGAGCAAGCACCAAAAAAACCCAAGTTTATCCTTCAGGGAGTAATATGGTCTTATAGTATGATGACAGGTGATATTGATGATGTTACATGCAAAATTCATGAATACAAGCATCAGAGGTATGTTAGAAAAGTTGAAGCCATCTCCCATAAAATAAATAAAAAAAGATAGAGATACAGGCGCCTGGGTGACTCAGTCTGTTGAGCATCCGACTCTTGATTTCAGCTCAGGTCGTGATCCCAGGGTATGGGATGGAGCCCCGTGTCGGGCTCCGCACTGAGCGGGAGCCTCCTGAGGATTCTCTCTCCCGCTGCCCCCCTCCCCCGCTTGCATTCTCCAAAATTACAGAACAGAACAAAACAAAAAGATAGAGATGGACTGTATGAAGAAAAGACAAGTCTTGGAGTATTAACCCTAAAAGTCAGAAATCTAAGCAATTATTTAGGAAGAAGAAACCAAATGGTGGTGAGAAATTATACAAAAATATATATAATAAAGAAAGTACCAGGAACTGAAAGACATGCATCTCCAGATTTAAAACGTCACTGAGAAATTTCCTTTGACTTGGGAATAAAGCGAACACCTGAAAACGCTTTCAGAATTTAAAAAAAAAAAAAAAAAGAAAGAAAGAAAAGCCGCATATAAGTTATCTGGGATTGCATCAGAATCACCATCCTGAAAATCAGATGCAAGTGAAACAAAGTTTTTAAAATTTTGAAGGAAATGGTTTTCAGTCATCTCATCAAATAGGCATGAGAATATATTAAATATATTTTCAATTGTGCGGGTTTTTTTCTTTTTTTTTAATTATATACTCTTTCGTGTCTGAGGATGTGCTTTTTTTTAGTTTTTAAATATTTTTCACACAGAGAGAGAGAGAGATAGCATGAGTGGGAGGGGAGAGAGAGAGGGAGACACAGAATCTGAAACAGGCTCCAGGCTCTGAGCCATCAGCACAGAGCCCGATGCGGGGCTCGAACTCATGAACTGTGAGATCATGACCTGAGCCGAAGTTGGACGCTTAACTGACTGAGCCACTCAGGTGCCCAGAGGATGTACTTTTTTTAAAAAAGGGATGCAAACCAATAAAGAAGAAAACAAAGGAACTGGAGTGGTTGCTCCTGGGGAGCAAAATGGAAAAAGTGGGAAGAGGTAAAGAACTAAGGTTTTGTTTATATTTTAAATCAAATTTAACATTTAAAGCTTTGTGTGTGACTATGAAAAAAATTGATATTATTTAAAAAAAATGTTTATTTATTTTTGAGACAGAGAAACAGAGCATGAGCAGGGGAGAGGCAGAGAGAGGGAGACACAGAATCCGAAGCTGGCTCCAGGCTCTGAGCTGTCAGCACAGAGGCTGACGCGGGGCTAGAACTCATGAACTGTGAGATCAAGACCTGAGCTGAAGTTGGATGCCTCACTGACTGAGCCACCCAGGCGCCCCGACTTTATTTTTTTTAATGTTTATTTATTTACTTAGAGAGAGAGAAAGGGAGGGAGGGGCAGAGAGACCGGGAAAGAGAGAATCCCAAGCAGGCTTCACCCTGTGCAGAGCCTGACGTGGGTCTCAAACCCACGAACCTTGAGATCATGACCTGAGCCAAAACCAAGAGATGGACTGAGCCCCTCAGCGCCCCAAACTCTACTTTAAAAGTTTAAACTCTAAACAAGGAGTTAGCTGGAAATGTCTAAAATAGAAATATCTAAAAACACAAATGGCAAATAGCCTCCAAATTTAAAATATTCCTGCAGTGCACAGATTTTACCAGAACTTAATTCACAAATAGTAGCAATCTCCAGAGACATAGATGTGTACACTGTCTTTTCACTAAATCTGCTATATCTGCTTGTTGCTAAAAGATCAGATTATCCCTATACATACACAAAAACACTAAAATGGTTAGGAGAATGGGATGACAAGATAGTCACAAGAAGCTGCATTATCATTAAAAATTCACTTTAGCTGAGAGGAAGGATTTAAGGGAAGTACACATCCTTAGTACGAGACCTTTGATGTAGTTGAACAAATGTGTACCTGATGTGACCCGAGCCTTTTTAACGGATGCTTTACAATACAAGCAAATGTGCCGGGCTCCTCATTAGAGATGTGGGAAATTAAATAATGTGTTTTACTTTTTCCTGAAGCATATCAAAATGATCAAACAGAGGCATACTTTGAAATCTGTTTGTGGGCCATACCATTCATGTGCATGAAAGCAGCCAAGGCTTCAGTATTTGTGGTTTTGGTTTCTTTTCAGGGTCTTTTCGACAATATTATGACACCATAAATGGAATATACAATTAGTGTGACTGTTCAACTCCAGAATTTATTTTACATCTTACAAAGTCTTATTATCAGATATTCGTGCTGATCTGGCAGCTTGAAAGTGCCTGGTTCCGGGCAACGTATGGTCAAAGAGTTGTTCAGATGTTATTTCAGCTCCCCCCCCCAAAAGACACACATTGCCTGTGTTCACCCCGCCTTTTAAAAACACGCTAACAAAACCAAAACACTTCCTGTGGCAAATTCATTTCCCTCCTTTTACTTTTTTAAAGAATGCGTTTGTTAGTTCATTGCTTCTCTGTCACCAGACTGTCTCGTGAATATCCCCTCAACCATTGGTTGACTTCCCCTGTTCAAAGCAAACAGTGGGCTCCAACCAGAGTCAACCCCTGTGACACCTGCAAAGACCCCGGGGAGACCAGAGCACGTCTCATCCATAGGATCAGGGATAATCTTCTTGCAAGCCAGAGCGCTCGCTGGGTGCCAGGCTCAGCCTTGCCGGAGAGGGATTAGCCTGTGCCTTTTGCTATATGTGGCGTGAATCGTGTTCACGCCTTGGGAGTCTCCATCGGATCACGGCCTTACACTTTGCAGACGGGAGACTAAAGAAAAGCTGTAGGCATAAAGAAGCTGACAGTTCCCCTTCTCCGAATTTTAATCAGTCATTCCTACAGTTCTGACAGATTTTCTCAGGTTTTTTGGCATGCCTTCGGTGAGGACCTCTGATTTCCTCTTACGAGGAAAACCAGACAATGAAATAAATGTTTTTTTTTTCCCATGTAAGTCAGTTCATTTAAACTTCTTTGAGGGTATAGATCTGGACTTTTATTTTATTTGGGACCCAATGCAGGACCTTGGATTAAGGTCGTCTGGTGTGGTTCTTATAAGCTCCTCTAATTCACTGTCACCCACATTCCTTTCATCCCCCCTCTCTCCGCCACTGACCCACGTGGAGAAACTCCCCTAGACGTACCCAACTCTTCATCTTTATTTTGCTTCACCTGAACAGATGACGTTTGCTGAGGAAAGTCACACAACATGGTTGACTGGTTTAACCTTCAGGGGCTCCTGGGTGGCCCAGTCAGTGGAGCGTCTGTCTCTTGATTGTACCTCACCAGGGTCGTGGGATCAAGCCACGTATTGGGCTCCACACTGAGCGTGGAGCCTGCTTAGGATTCTTTCTCTCCCTCTCTCCCTCTGCCCATCCCCCATTTGCTTGCTCTCTCTCTCTCTCTCTCTCTCTCTCTCAAATCAAATCATGAGCATGTCCTACCAAGTTGACGCTCAACCTCGTCAGGCAATGTTGCTACCTCTTCCTAGTGAAACCGACTTCGCACTCTCTTGGTTGATGGTCTCTCTGACCTTTTTGGTGAGAACAACACTAAAAGAACCAATGGCCCTCACCTGCCCACAACCTAATCTACAAATTTGCCATTATGCATATTCATAATCTTCCTCCCTTCCCTGTGGATACAGTTAGATAAAAGGGGGAGGGTTTCTACTTTAAGTCCCATTCTGTTTGTTCTGCCGGTCCCTTACCCTCTCACCGTTGTAAGGATTTAATCTTCTCATTACTCCTTTTCCGTATCTGCAATGCTCATCTCTCCTCTACATAACCATTCTCTTCAGGAAACAACATGGTTATAATTATCTCTCATCCATAGAACAAAGACAAGCAAACAAAGAAGAAACTGTTGAAAACACAACTCCTTACTTGCTACCGTAAACTTTCCGTTTGCTCTTGATGTAACGAAATGTCTTATAAGTGTTGTCTATATTGACTATTTTTATCTCCCCCTAATTTCTTCCACACTCATTGTTCTTTTGTTTATCTAGCTTATGGTGAAAAAGGAAATAATTTGTTTCAAAAAGGAAATAATTTTAAAACTCTAGGTTTTTCCTCACGCCACATGACTAATCTGACACCTTTATAGAGTAATGAAACTCTGAGGGGAAACGGCCCGGCTCTCTCCTTGAGCTAACATCCTTTCCATTTCGGTTTATGGGCTGTTGACATAAAGCTCTTTTGTTAGCATTACCAGCTACCCAGTCCAACAGATAGTAATGTGCACCCATCTATCTTACTTTGCGTCATTCAACACCGTGGAGCGCTTTCTCCTAGACAGGCCTATGACTCCACACGCCTCATTTTCTTCCACTCTCATTGGCTCGACCCCATCAGGGTTCTCTTCTGTCTTTCTCCTGTCATCTGCATGCCAAGTGCCTAGTACTAGGCTTGTTTTATTGTCTATTTACTTTTGCTTTCAAATCTGTCAAGTAACTTTAAATACCACCGGCATGTTGATGATTCCCAATTGTATGTCCCTGGCCCCAGTGACTCCCCAGTGTCTGGCTGCCTACCTGGTAAGTTCCACTGGATTGCCAAATAGGGCTACAAGACATACAGTGTCCAAAAGGCAGCTCTTGCCCGCCTCCCCCAGTCATTTCCTGCCACTCTCCACAGCACCCCTGTCATCCTCTCTCTCCATTTCCTAAGCCTGGTAAATATTATCTTCATCTACTTGGTTGTTCAAATTAAAAGCCTAGGAGAAGAGTCTTTATATTTAATGATATCTACTAAAATATTTATAGATATATTTATATAACATCTAAGATTTGCTTCAAAATAATGAGAGCAAGGGCTATAAAAGAAACATTTGCTGTGAGTTGGTAATTGTTCAAGTTGGACTATGGGTAGCATAAAATGCAGATTCTGATTGGGCCTGGGATGAGGTCCAGGAGTCTGCAGTTCTAAAAAGCTACCAAGTGATGAGAAGCAAAGATATGGAGGCCCTCGTTGACCATTGTGTCTTAAAGAACCCCTTGCCTTATTTGCAGTTATCATTTATGTCATCATGCTATTGGTTTTCTTAATGGGAGTTTCATGATACCTGCATTTGCTTATCCTTTATCTTTGTGAATTGTTCACTTTTCCCACCGTAAGGGCATGTATCTTACTTCTGAACTATTCCGTCATACATATTTACTAAGCACTTACTCTCTATGCACTGAGCTAGGTCTGGGATGTAGGAATAGTTCAGAAGGTAATGTGGACAATAACAGATGCATAATAGATATGGGGCTGATTCACAGGGCAGTGTCACAAAGCTATCACCAAAAAAACCTCCCCCAAAAAACCACAAAAGAAGTACTCTTCCTTGTGAGACTACAAATTATTGATGTTTGGTTCTTACTTCCAAACTTTCGTTTGAGATGCTGCCTTTCTAAAAGCACCTGAAACGAATTCTAATTTGCAAAAGCAGTGTTAGTGACCACTGCCTTATGGTGATGATGGTGATATTCCAAGTGTTTTTACATTTTTAACTTATTTCATCTTTAAAAGAATCCTTTGAAATAGATAATGCTGTCTGTCTTGTACAGGGGAGGAAATTGAGACACAGGAATGGTATATAACTTTCAACCAACTGTATATCATGAAGCCAGTATTTTCAACCCAGGTAATGTGATTCTGGACTCTTAACAACCAACGGACTTATGACGACAGACATAGCACAGCCAATTGTATAAGGGTATGGTTTTGTTTAATGTTACTCAAATATGGCAGATGAAGGGATAAACTTTTTCAGAGGAAACACATACCATGTAAATGTTCCAAAAGTAATGCTTTTATGGAAATCAAGAAAGCGGACAGAAGTGGAGATGAAGTTTAAGGAGAATGAGTTTGCGACAGATCAAGCTTCATCGTGTTTAGCTCCAACAACCAGAGACACTAACGTGAGTCCCGTTCTTCATAGGGTCTATCTTGACTTTGGCTGTCCTCTGCCTGCATCATGTGTGGCACAAAGCACTGAGGTTGTGCCTCCGTACCCATCTTTTAAACTATGCTCTGAGCACCCAGAACCTTGGAAGTTCCTGCCTAACGAGCTCCATCCAGCCTCCAGAGCTTGCGTGGCTCTTCCCTGAGGACGTTCTTCCAGTGATGACTAGGAAACGGTTGTTTGGGAGGAGGGCTTAATCATAACTTGGGCCAATCAACCGGGTGTTTGATGTGGGTGCTTGCGAAGCCAATTTGGTGCAGGTATGGGAGGGAGGTTCTCAGTGAGGGAAGCGGGGAACAAACCTTGAGCATCCAATTTTTATTCTTGCCTTACTGGTGCCCTCCGGATGTCCTTGAGGTCACATTCTAATTCCACAGATAAGTTTGAGAGGTTAATCTTGAGAAGGTAGGGAGTTCACCTTGACTTGGAGATGAGACCCCAAAAATTGCTTTACTTTGTGATCTTAGGGTGTCTGGCTAATGGCGACTTCTCTTTCCCATCCTCAGTCCCTCCAGTGCTCATCAAAATCAAAGCAGATCGTTTTGATTTGCTGTAAGCAGATGAGAAAAGGCTTCCATTTTCACTCCTGCATTTGAAAAAGAAGCAATAGTGATGTCTCTTTGTGGATATTATATCCTCACCAAAGAAGCCTCCTCTGCCCCCTTCAACTCAGCTTGACATGTAGATTAACGATAAAAATCTTCTGAGGACCATTTGAGATCCTTTTGTAGATGCTCGGGCCAGTAATTTGGGTCACATCTTGAGATTTTTGCATACATTTCAAAATACAAAGCAGAGTCAGCCTTGTAACGGGGAAACACTTTCATAATAGGCTTCTTCTTCTTTTTCCTTTCTTCTCTTTTTTTTTTTTTTTTGTAGCTTTCAAATTTAGCTAAGCATTTGTTTCCTACTGAATAATCAACACTTAGAGAGCCTGAAGTTATAAATGTAAGCTGTTTTAAATTATGTACAGGCTTTCTGCAATTCTTTGTTCTAGAACAAGAAAGTGCATTATTTTCTCTTTTCAGGTAACTTAAAAACAGCTGAATTTGTTGAACTTAATGTGTTTTCCGAGAAAGCTGACTTCTTGAATGAGAATAAAAAATAGTAAATTTCTGCTTAGAAAATGTTGGGACCAATCAGTCTTATAATGATTTTGCTTTTTAACTGTGCATATCCCTGTATACTGCCAAAAAATGCACTCAAATTGCCTATAGCGACCATAAAAGGTAATGATACGGTACATTTAATTACTGTTTAGGAGTGCTTTTTATTTGAGCATTTCAAAGTATTAGGAAAAGTGTTATATATCTCATATTTCTGTGAAGGGCTTAAATAAAAGTGAAGTAAATGCAGATTTGTTAAACAAGAATGTCGGAACGAAGGGAAGTGGTTTTTCACTCAAAGTAATTTTTGTCATCTTCTCTAGAAGAGGGAAGTGCATCTCCAGTTTCGTCTCTTTGCGTTCTCAGCCCAGTTACCAAATATTTTTTAAAATCTTGACCATCCTGGGGTGCCTGGGTGGCTCAGTCGGTTGAGCATCCGACTTCGGCTCAGGTCATGATCTCACAGTTCGTGGGTTCGAGCCCTGCATCGGGCTGTGTGCTGACCGCTTGCTCAGAGCCTGGAGCCTGCTTCGGATTCTGTGTCTCTTTCTCTCTCTGCCCCTCCCCCATTCACGCTTTGTCTTACTCTGTTTCTCAAAAATAAATAAATGTCAAAAAAAAAATTAAAATCTTGACCCTCCTGGCAACTGTTCTTATAGCCAACCGCTACAAAAATAAAAATGGCTGGTGTATTAAACATATCAAAATATTTCCTAAAGGATGTTTCAGGTAGTTGTTTTGCATTTTCTGTTATTCTGCCTATGTCTATCATGGTGGCAAACAGAACCCACATTCTTCTTTATTTGCATTATTTCTTAATGTATTTATGCACGAGAAATTACGATTTTTACGTTTACGAAGAAAAAGACTTAAATGCATTCTGTTTCCTGCTTCCCATCCCCTTATACGTATGTTCCTTTCCACAGTGGCGCTGCGCTTGGCCATGTGATATGCCTTGGCCAATGGAACATCTGCAGCCATGTTACAAGCAGAGACTTGATGAGCATTTGTGTATTGGGATGCGCTCTTACATCACTGCCCTAAGATTGCCATGCAGAGAATATCAAATCTTACCAGATTTTGTTCACAAGTTTGAGGACAAACGCACTTGCGATAAAGAAGGCCCTCAGTGATGTATCCCTGTGGCAGTTACAATAATAGTCAAAAAGGCGTTAGCTTCTTTGTTGAATAGGATAAAACTGCCTGATTTAGAACTCTGACTGCCCTCCCCTTCTGGATATATGATCTTGGGAAAGTCATTTCAACTTTCTGTGTCTAAATCTTCATTTGTAATACAATGGTGACAATAGTACCCATTATTGAGGAAAGGAATGAGTTAATATTTTATAATCTTTAGAATACCACCTGACGCTTGTAAGTCTTGCATATATATTTGTCAAATAAATAAACAAGGATTAGACATGAGGGATTTGTGAGGTCAAACTCCTTGCAAAAGTTCGAGGGCCTTGCTTAGTTAAGGAGTCAGGTCCCAGAAAACAAAGCTAAAGATAAAGGCTTGCAGGAACTTTTTTTTTTTTTTTTTTCTGCCACACAGAAAATGGCAGAGGAGCATTTATCCACTGGCTGTCATTCCTCACTGATCAGAGTTTGACCCCAGGGTGATAACCTCCTTGCGACTCGAATGTGTTCATAAAGGAGTGTGGCTGGGTTCCTGTAGGTGGCCTTTGCCAGGGAAGGCTCATCCCAAATCAAGAGATTCTCTGGAGACTAAAGGAAAGTGTGGTCAGGGTCCGCTTGTTGGAAGCTGATTGACAAATCAGGGCGTGGGATAAAAGATAGACTGAGGAAATTGCAAGCAGAAGCCAAGAGGAGGCAGGTGAGGACAGGTGGGTGCCACAGACTTCCAGCGGTCTGTGGCCCAGAGTGAGGTTCAATCAGTGAGAAAAATAAGGAAGAGTGGTGCCTGGAAAGAGGAGGTGCTGACCTCCCTTGGAGAGATGAAAGGTATGAAATAATTTACAGAGATACGGCAGGAGAAGGAACAAGGTAAGGGAATAGTTTTGTGGGGACATCACCCACCTTCTGAGTGCTTTCTTGTGCCATTTCCTTTATACCTATTTTTTGTTTGACTGGGAAGTTTGCTTGAAGACAAGTTAGAAATTTCTGATTTTTTTTTTTTGAAAATTACATTAGTGTTCATTAGGGTACACCGATCCTATTATCAATAAAATTGCCTAATCACTCTCCAGAGTACATATAATTACTTTCCAGGTAGCTCCATCTAGCAATTTAACAAATATAATAGATAAATAACATTTAAAGATTTTGAAACCAACTTGCCTGTGGAATTGCATAGTGCTCTGTAAACAGAATAATTCATCTAATAAACCTGGGGTGGCAATCCCAATTTTCGTATCAAGTTCTGCTTAAATACGTAAAGCTAGCGATTCTCATTAGCACAGCAAACTGTAGTTAGATGCTTTCAGAATTATCCTGCTGTGAGTTATGATGAACCTAGAAATAAGTATTCTATAGACAGAGTCAGAGAAAACATTTAAAAGTATTTGTGCCCAGGCATAGATGAAGAATTTGAAACAACTATATAAAATCTCTGGAATTTATCTCTCAGAGTAAAATAGGATTTTCTTTTTGGTTCACAAATATCATTTGCCCCTTCACTGTTAATTTTCCCCCCAAATCTTTTTGATTCTCTTAAAATCCCACTATAGCTCAAATGGCATCTGGTTTAGCTAGCGTTTCCCATGAGCTCATCAATTATTTTTTATCATGGAAACAATGAGATTGGTGTGAAATAGTTCAAGTTGTAGGAGAAGTTGATGCACTGTATTCTGCAATTTAAAAATCATACCACACGAGCCTGTCCGTTTTGAGGATGGCATCAGTAGCTGACATAGGTTGATTAATTTGGGGTAGCTTTGAGTTGCTAAAATGTGTTCATTTAATAAATTTTAGTTCCATTAATCAAAAACTATAGGGGCGCCTGGGTGGCTCAGTCGGTTGAGCGCCGACTTCGGCTCAGGTCACGATCTCGCGGTCCGTGAGTTCGAGCCCCGCATCGGGCCCCCGTGCTGACAGCTCAGAGCCTGGAGCCTGTTTCAGATTCTGTGTCTCCCTCTCTCTGACCCTCCCCCATTCATGCTCTGTCTCTCTCTGTCTCAAAAATGAATAAACGTTAAAAAAAAATTAAAAAACAAAAAAACCCCCAAAAACACCTATAAACTAGATTTGTGTAGCTCTCGATCGCCAGTTTTTCACTGAAGGTTCACATATTCCACAAGAAGAGGATGGCACATTGAAAAGATCATTAAAGTAGGAATCAGGTGGCTGGCTTTTTTAAGACAGTAGATTGATGTTAAACATTCTCAACACACACACACACACACACACACACGCACACACACACACACAAACTTTTGGGGATGGTGGATATGTTTATTATCTTGATTGTGGCAATGGTAGCATGGGTGCATGTATATGACACCCATCAAATTGTATATATTAAAAATATGACCAGTTTTGTGTATCCATTGTACTGCAATAAAGTTGTTAAAAATTTGGGATTCCATGCTCTCTCTCTACGTACCCATACTTTCTGAAGTGTAGGATATTTTTTGATGGATATTCATTTTTGAATATGACATAAACTGGTCATAAATGACCAGTTGGACCTGATCCATCAAATTCTTAGTTTTAAACTCCACGTTATTATAAATTTCCCATTGTTTAGTGGTAAGAAATTAAATTGGCATGCTATTTATTGCTTCTCTCTCTCTCTCTTTTTTTTTTTTTTTTTTTTTTTTTTTTTTTTTTACAAATCCCATTGCCTTTGATAAATTCTGACCTTAGACATTCTGGATTAAATCTCATAGAGCGTTTGGAAAATAGCTTCGTTTTCTTTATGTTAAATTTCATGTTTTGTGAAGCTTCTGGAAAGAGCTACATCTAGAGTCATTATCCATGGCTTCTGTTGTCTGTTAGCCTCAGCAAGATTTTGGGTTGCATCGAAGGTATCAATGGATTCGGTGTTTTTCTTTCTTAAAGAATGGACAGACCCACCTCCAGCCCGTTGGTTGGTTGTAATGGAAAGGAGCATCATTGATTTCATAGAAAGCTCTGGCTCGCTCTCAAATAGCTTGCACAGATGGGCCAAAGCAGACTCTGAGCATTCAAAGTCTCCTGCTGAAAAAGGAACAAGCAGGAATCTCTGAAATTCATTGAACTTCTCTAACAAAAATATCCAAGGAAATACATCGGGGCGGGGGAGAAATAAAGAAACAATGCAGTATGCTGTCTGAAGTTAATTGCGTGCTCTTTTTCTCAGAATAATTAGCAAAGTTAAGGCCGTTCTGTAGCCACTCTTACTGTTAGAACTATCACTGTACAAAAATTATTTCTGCTTATTGAAATATAAAGCTCAATGGAGCATAAGACTCCCAGCTTGAAACATTTAATCAAGCAGTGAAGATATCCAGCATGTCACGAAACCAGAAGCATAAAGCAAGCTGAAGGGATGTGGTGCCTTTCCCCTTTTCTAGACATCACAGACAATAAATACTTAGAAATGGAGTTGGAAGTTGTGGTGTATTAAATAATTTTGTCACATTTCAGTTTGAGCTACTTTTCCCCCGTAGGTGTTAAATGCACTCAGTCATTGAAACTTTTTGCATGAAACTAGAGGTCTCATTCCCTGTGTTCTTTGGAATCAGCTGTCCTTGGACAGTCCTATGTACCTAAATTTGTTTCCTTTCAGTCTCTTTATTATTAAACAAACTGCTGCTGGAGACAGCCAACTGGAAGGGTAAAAAATGACACATGCATTCATTCATTCCTCAGGCAAACAGCATAGTTGGGCTGGGTGATTAGATTCACCCAGCAATTGCTCGAAAGCAAGGTCAGTGCCTTCCAACCTTTAGGTAAAGTGCTTCCTCTGAAAGTTTCCGGATGCCTCCATCGCGACAGGCTCTTTTCAGTGTACTCGCAGAGAAAATTTCCCTTCCCCTACTGTAATCACATCATACTTTCATAGTTTGTTTACCTGCCTGATTGGCCATAATAATAATCACTGGAGGCAGGAAATGTGTTTATTTGGTTCCCTGCTTCATCTCTACAGTTTGGAGCAAGCCGGGGACATAGCTGGCCTTCAGTACACCTGGTGAGTAAGATTCGTTTCTGTAGTCTCTAGAACAAAGCCTGAAAGTGGAAGTTGTTCAGTACACGCTTGTTAAACTGAACTCTACTCCAGTTTCCTTGAGACCATCAGTATGATACCCTTACGTTCCCTCAACTCCCTCTTTCCATTTCCATGCCATTCTCCCATCTCTCAGCTTCCTCCCAGCTCTGAAAATCCTTAATTCTGTCAATTTCAATTATTCGTAATTTCTGTTGCCTCGAATCTTGATGTTCTTCCAGAGCCAGCGAAAGTCCTGAGGGCCTTGCCTCGGGATCAGACTTCTTTCCCTACGTTATTTCTGCCTGTAGAGAGTTGGGTACGTAGATAGTGCTGCCCCAGGAAATGATGTTACTCTTAACTTGGTTTGAAGACTAGTAACTAAGAAAACAACAAACAAACACTGAAACAAATAGGCCACCAAAGTTACAGATACGAACAGAGAATTCATTCATAGCATGTCTCATGAGTAAGTACAACCATTTCAAAGTATGAAATAAAATTAAAAGACAGTTTAAGGGTAAGCCTAGTATTCTGTTTTCTAGCTATAAATGGGTGAGATTTGGGGCGCCTGGGTGGCTCGGTCGGTTAAGCGTCCGACTTCGGCTCAGGTCACGATCTCACGGTCCGTGGGTTCAAGCCCCGCGTCGGGCTCTGTGCCGACAGCTCAGAGCCTGGAGCCTGTTTCGGATTCTGTGTCTCCCTCTCTCTGTGACCCTCCCCTGCCCATGCTCTGTCTCTCTCTGTCTCAAAAATAAATAAACGTTAAAAAAATTTTTTTTTAAATAAGTGGGTGATATTTATTTGGACTGCTTATATGTGCTTCACTTAAAATTGGGGATACTCTTCATTTTCTGATTTCTAGTCAGCTAAGAACCAGAAGGGTAGAAGATGCAGCAGTTACTGAATCCTGGGGGTTTCAGAACAGCCTGGGTTTGTTTTTTGTTTGTTTGTTTTGTTTCATTTTGTTTTGTCATATAGGAGTTAAAATAGTTTTCTCTCTGTTGAAAAAAAAATTTTTTCTAAAAGACTTGCAACAATGGGCTTTCTTTTTCTTTTTCTTTTTCTTTTTCTTTTTTTGCAACTCTGCTTCTTTGGATGAAATCTGTGTAGTAAGCCATCACTGTATTTTAGCTACTTAAGAGAGACCAAAACAGCAAACCACTTTCCGAGGAGTAAATGAACTATTGTATCTTCATTGATTTTTATTTTTATCAACCTATCACATAGAGGTAGTTTAAAACTCAGGTAGTACTCATATTAATAAATGGAATGGTTGTACTAGTATTTCTCAGTATATACAATTTATAGATTTATTTACCCCCTGTCCCAAAGTCTGCTCCCACACACATCCATCTATCCTGTGCCCCCTTTATCCCATCATAGAATATGGTAAAAGCTTTGGTTAAGTCAGTTTTTAGTGCTCACATTATTTTAATTACATAGCTATACAGTTTCGTGTTGAGCCACATAGCATACTATAATTTTATGTTTTGTCTTTTATAACTTGTTGCTTTCTTTGGTGTTAATAATTGCCTCTTTTTCACGTTTGCTTTATTTTCTCTGTATCGTTCGTTCTTTTCCAAAATTTCCAACAGAACCCTAAAATCCTTTTGAGAGTTGTCAAATGCATGATGTCTGTAACCGTATCAATTAGTTCCTTTTTGAAATTGCATGCCCTTCAAATGTCATGTGCTTGTCCCCTGCGGTGAGGGGCTGCTGGGTTGGGTTTGGGAGAGCAGGAAGGCCAGACCCAGGTCCTTGTTTATCTTCCAAGAACTCACCATGTGGAGGATGAATGCCCTTAAGGTGAACACAGAGACCCCGGGAAAACCTGTCTCCACCCTCCAAAGTATTTCTAAGACTTCATTCACCCTTTGCTCTTTAGGAAAGCAGAAATCGAAGGGAGCATTCCTTACATTCTAAATCACCAGCCCTTGATCTTTGAGAAAGAGGAGGAGAGAGTAACCTCCATACGTTTCTCTCACTTTCTAGCAGTGAGGTTTCTGGGACTTCGGGGTTTCCCTGATCTTATTCCCAGGACACCTGCACCAAAGGTCATAGTTACAGCAGATCTGTTCTCTCCAAACCAATTAGGAGGACACAAGCGGACAAGATTCTCATTCTCCCACAGCCTGGGCAGCTGTCTCCTGCCCCAGGTGACTCGCGAAACAAGCTTAGAACAGCCCCTGTCCACAGATGGTTTTCACCACTTGTTTGTGTCTGGTTTTAACCTTTTGTTTCTTCTCTGGCTCCTCTGGGCAGGCAGACCTTGGAAGAGGATGCCAGTATGCCTAATAACGTATCATTTCGGTAGGACAAATGATCAGATTGTTGAAGTAATCTGTGTTCTTCTTGCTGTCTTCCTTACTTCTCGAAGACAAGACTCCTGAAGACTTCTGCGGCGTGTTAACAAATAGACTGGCCGGTCGCAGGCGTACTGCACAATTTCTCCATCAGGCGGTGAGCTCTCTTTTCCTTGGACTTCTGTGAGAGCGCCTATGTCTTGGCAACTGTTGCCTGTTCTTTTAATTTCTCATTTTGGTGGAGCACGTCCGCAAGCTTCCTGAGGAAGAATGTATGGGGGACCAGTTTTCAGACTTGTCTGTCAATAATGCCTTCAGTTTACCTATACTCTCAGTTAATTTACCAATTAGATGTCTAGGGGGAAATATACTTTTCCCTCAGAATACTAAAGGTATTCTGTGGTCTCCTACCGCTTTATTTTTGAGATGACCTATTCCACTTTAATTTCCGATCTGTTACGTTTCTGTGCGCGCGTTTCTGAGTTATCTGAAAGCTTCCAGTGTCTTCTCTTTGATCGCTGGTTTTTAAAATTATGTGATTGTGTATATTGATACGGCTTCCTTCAGTCTGTTTTTGGAAGGAGACACAGAGACAGGTGTTTCGGTAAGGAAGGAAGTTATAATAGAGTCAGACTTCAGAGGAACTGTCTTGCCAAATAGAAAAAAAAAAAACACGTTTTAAAAGACAAAACAACAACAATAAAAATGGTTAAATATCCAAATTACTAGGTTACATTCATCTATCCATGGTGAAAAAACAGCAACTTCCTCGCATGATTATTGTATTCAGAGAGGGCATTGATTTCAGACATCGGTATAGCAAAAATCAAGCATAATGTTATTTTTATTAGGGATCGATCAGGTATGGGAAATATGCAAGAACCAATTAGGATAAGCCTATTATTTTAGGCTTATCTCAGTGTATAAAATGGTATGTGTGTGTGTTTTTCTGACTATGGAATATGAAATAGTTGATTATTGGAAGCGAGGCAAAGTGTCTGTTTTTGCTTTGATTCAAAAACAATTGATGTTTTTCAGTTCTAGGAAATGTTTATGAATTATTTTTTTTATCCTAATGTCATGCTCATTATCCTTTTTTTTTTTCGCTTTTCCTATATAACATCATCCTTTAATTCTCTGTTCTAGAATTCCTGAATCAACCCTCGACTATTATCTTTTCTGTCCTATTTTCTATGTCTTTCTCCTCTCCTTTCTGGAAATATTCCTCGGACTTCTTATCTGGTTCATCCCAACTTTTTAATTTTATATTTTAAATTATTTTTAACTTTTATTTTATTGTTGAGTGACAGAGCGCGAGCAGGGGAGGGGCAGAGAGAGGGAGACACAGAACCCGAAGCAGGTTCTAGGCTCTGAGCTGTCAGCACAGAGACCGACATGGGGCTCAAACGCACAAACTGCGAGATCATGACCTGAGCTAAAGTCGGATACTTGACTGACCGAGCCACTCAGGCACCCCTCAACTTTTTATTTTTAATTTTAAATGTTATAATTTTAAGTTTAGCATGAGAACATTTTCTTATTTGTTCTTTCTCTCCAGAGCATCTGTTTGATTTGCATAGATGTAATGTCTTTCAATCTCTTTGACATTATTAAAGGCCTTAATATTTTATGATCTTTGCATTTTTTTCTGTGCCTTTTTTTTCCTTCTGTTTTGGTCTCTGTATTTCATATTATAAACCTTCATTTCCTATTGATTTTTAGTTTAGGTTAGTTGTAAGTATAATGCATAAAAAATTAGGCTGCCACATTAACTGAGTGATCAAACAGCATCGCCAATAATGGAACGTGCTGATAGGACGCACCCTCTGTGAGACCCAATGGAGATTACAGAGCATCGCTGTGTGACCTAGATCTTACGGTGAAGAAACAATCATCAGACACATGCAGATTTCAGCCAAGTGTACAAACAAGTGGCCAGACTCTTCAAACATGTCAGTTATGAAATTAAAAAAAAAATACACATGTTAGACTGGGCCAGAATTAAGAAGACATGACAAGTTCATGTAATACACACTTTTTAATTGATCCTAGAAAACTGTGGGGTGAGGAATGATTTCTGAGGTGTGTAACCTAATGTTCACACCACGTTTCTTGTGTCTTACAGTCCACTGTGGCTCTTCAGGGAGAAAGACTTGGTCTTTGTGATGCCTGCCCCCTGCCACCTGACAAACGTCATTAACACCTGGATACTTTGATTTTTTTCTTTCTTTCTTCTTTTTGCCGCTCATCTGTTTGCTTTTCATCTTGCGGAAAATTCCTTGTCATGTCTCATCTCCTGTTGTCTCCTATATAATGTTGTGTTCTCAGTATACGTTTATGGGATTTCAGGAAGGAGACAAGATAGATACTTATATGTTCGATAAGACTTATTAAGTGGAAGTCCAAGGCTTTTTAAAGGATTTAACTTGTTTTCTATATGCCCACATTTGATCATGTGTCATATATGTTAGCCATACATTTAAAATAATTCTATTTTCTAGTCAAAGGTTCACATGACTGTCAACTCATTTTTAAGGTGCCTGACCATTTAATTGCTTTTAATTAATGTAAAAGCAAAGGGATAAAATAACCAGAAGAGAAATATTTTATATTTTATGTACATTTTATAGTCTGTAAATCTCAAATAGGCAGAAAATAAGACCGTCTGTGGTCCCGAGAAATCATACGCATTGTGATGCGGAGTGGGTGAATACTTGGGCACAGGTACGTTAGAAAAACCTAAAATTGAATACCAGGGTTCAAATCTACTTTTGGAGATTAGTGTATACCCCTAAGTTTCAATGTCTCAACTTTTAAATGATAGTAATCATTATGGGGTGGGCTTTGTGGCATTCTAGTGAGAATCAAAGAATCCATGTAAATCACTTAGCGGCATTTTAATGTTTACCACGGGTATGAGTATTTTGTTATTATTTTTTATTGGAGTATAATTCCCAGACAGTGTTCTATCAGTTCCAGGTATGCACTGTAATGCTTCAACAACCCTATCCGTTTCTCAGCGCTCCTCAAGATAAGCATACTCTTTATTCTCTCCATCACTTCTTTCCCCTTTCCCCCCACCCACCTCCCTTCTGGCAACCACCGGTTGGTTCGTTCTCTGTATTTTAGGGTCTGTCTTTTGGTTTGTTTCTTTTTTTTCAGGTTGTGGATATGTTTTCCTTATTGAATTTCACCTACGCATGGGATCATTGTAGCTGTCTTTCTCTGACTGACTTGATTCGCTTTCCAGGTTCATCCGGTTGTTGCAGGTGGAAAGGCGTCATTCTTTTTTATGACGGAGTGATATTCCGTTATCTGTATACACCACTCCTTCTTTATCCATTCACTTATGGGTGGACACCAGACTGCTTCCGTATCTTGGCTATTGTAAATAATGCTGCAACAAACATAGGTGTGCATGTATCTTTTTGAGTTAGTGTTTTCGTTTTCTTTGGGTAAGTACTCTATAATGGAATTACCAGATTGTATGGTAAATGTATTTTTACCATGGGGGTGGGGAACCTTCATACCGCGCGCCACGGTGGTTGTACCAGTTTGCATTCCCACGGCAGTACCCGAAGGTTCCATTTTCTTCCATATCCTTGACCACCCTGGTTTCCTGTCTCTTTGATTTTAGCCATTCTGACAGGTGTGAGGTCATATCTGATTATAGTTTGGATTTGCGTTGCCCGATGATGAGTCATGTTGAACACCTTTCCATGTGTCTGTTGGCCGTCTGGATGTCTTCTTTGGAAAAATGTCTGTTCGGCTCCTCTGCCCATTATTTTTGGTTAACATTATCATCATTATCACATCATGAGAAGTATAAGAAAGGAGAGATGGTTCACAAACAAAAATCAAACAAAATCAGGAAGGCTGGAATATACGGTACCATGATATCAAATATAAAAAAGGTGATCAAAATAAATTACAAATATCCTCGAAATCTGGGCTCAAAACTAAATCCAAGTTTACTCCTCTGATAAAAGCTGCTCCATTTTTTAGTTGAAAGCACAGAGGTGGAAATTGGGAATTTCAGGTATTTGAGAAAATGTTAGAGATTCTGTCAGCTTGGATTGCTCTGAGTGTTCATCCTGAACAGTTGAACCTTCTTGTATGTTTAATATTTCCTTTTCCTAGTAAAGCTCGAAATATCACGTAACGATAGATTTTTCTTTCCTTCTCACTTGTCTCTCTGATTTTAGAGCAGTTTCTGAGTATTCACTAGAAGTACGGTATTCAGTGTTGGCATTATCCACCGAAGAGAGAGTGACTTTGGGAAGCATTTGGGTGGGGGGATAGACTAATTGTGCCTCTATTCAAAGGCTCTTTAAAAACTCCCTTGGGCTAGAATTTCCAATCATCTTCAAATCTTCTTTTTGAAAGAAAGCAACTGCTGAGTAATCACTTGCACTCGGGCAGGGTTTTGCAAAAATATGTGAGGTTTAGTTGAGGGAAAGGGGAGAGAAGAGGTCCAGTGCTGCTGGCAAAAGCATGGTACCCAGAGAAATGACCAGAAAGTGAGCTGTTTGGCTCCCGTTCAAAACATCCAAAGGACAGGGCTTAAATTAAATACAGAGGAAAACGTTGCTTTTTTGCGAGTACTGTCTAACTGATGACATGTATATGCTGTTGGATTTTTTCCACACCGTGGCTTATGGCAAGTATGTAGGATCACCGTACTTCCACTAGGCAGATGATATTCATGTGCTTCTGTAAATTTGCTACGGAAGTGCTTTTCCAGGGGCAAAGTTCTTTAAGATCTTCACATTTGGAAACGGAATGACTTACAGTCTTTGCTCCCTGGCAAGTGTTAGGTATGAGATAATACCTAGTGGATGCTTTATTCCAACTTGGAGTAGCAAAATAAATGAAAAAAATAAATAAATCCACCTAGGAGAGACATTTGTACTGATTTGGGAGATTTTTCTTTGTTGTTAGAGACCTTAATAAACCAAGCTTCAATACAGCCGTGAAGGTGTCTTCTTTTGTTCGGTTTTTGAACTAGGTAATAGGGCCAGTCAATGGGAAGGAGTCAGGGTTGTCCTTTACGCTAGCTACTTCATGCCTAATTTGCTGGTATAGACCTGGAAAAATGTCTACCTACCATGAGATTCCCTATTGGAGCCACCCTACCACAATTCACCCTGTGGCGGTGAGGTCTCCCCAAGGGGCTGAGAGATACACACAGGGGTCCCATGAGTTCAGTTTATCTCTTGATCGTTGCTAATTCTCTAGAATATTTCTGCGTAGATGTGGCTGGCCGACAATGCCATTTGATGTTTTGTTTTGTTTTTTCTGGCTAAGCTTCTTATAAAAGTTTTTTTTTTTTTTGGTGACTAATGCATGAACATTTACCAAATAAAATAGAAGCATTTAAAGATAGAGCAATTAAGAAGAGCCATAAACCTAAGTACACGTGCATTAAGTCTATAGTTTTGTACAAATGTGTTCGTACGTTCAGGGGCTGTCTCATTGGAATATGACATCTGCTTACAAAGGAGCCAATGTTATTGTTAACGAGTACTCTATGACACAGTTGTCCAGAAGTGACTTTTCTTTCAGGTCTTCTCAAAGCCTGGTTATTGTGGCTCTAGTCAAAAGAGTAGATAGATATGCCTGAGTCAGTCTGCTGACCCATGGTAATTTGTGAGTGGAGGAACGAGACTTGCTACCAGGGTGAGTGCGGCGTGCGGATTGCCATGGGCATTTGGCTGGCATTTCCTAGATTAGTCAGGTGCAGATAAACGTATCTGAAATTGCATCTTCATTACCTAAGTAAAGGAAAGAAAAACAGAGACCTGCTATGAAAATAGCCATGGAGTAAAGGAAGACTGAAGGAGCAGGTAACTAAATGCTAGTTTTTAAATGACGTCATAGCAGACTAAAAGATACACGGACGAGAATACACATCCTCAGAGCTTGTTAGCAGTAATGGTAATTGGATTGGATTGTGGAGAAGACTTGCAAGCCGTCCTTTATTAACTCAATCCAGAGCACAAGACTAATTCCCACATTTTATAAATACAAAGCTATAGAGTCTTTTCTGGAGTCCAAAATCTGCGGTAGAACGTATCATTGTTTGTTGCTATTGGCAAGCCCCGTGCGTGACTTGGGCCTGAACACAAGGATGCTTAATACATGCTTTCATGAAAGGTTTAGTGAATGCATGGCCGAAGGAGCCTTTAAACTAAGAGTATTTAAAGTTAGAGATTATTTCTGGTACTTGTAGTTTATATTTATGTATCATCGCCCCATCAACAATAAAGGTGCCATATGGACTGTTCTAGTATTTTCACCCCCCCCCCCAAAATGGTGTGGTTATTCCACACAGTGACCTCTGGAGGCAGGTACTTGGATTACCTCTATTTTATGGCTGAAGGATCTGAGGCACAGGGCTAATAAGTGGGAAAGGTGACATTTAAATCCAAGGAGTCCCAACACCAGAGTCTTGACTACCTCATCACGTGTAGAGCAACGGGCCAGCGTTTTGTTATGCTTCATGTCACATACATCATAATTTGCAGGCATTGCTTTGTACCCAGTATATGCTCAACACATGTTAATGCTAAATAGTTTTTTCTCATAGCTTAATTTTTTTCATGTTTATTAAAACATTAGAGAGACAGAACAGAGCCAGAGACAGAGAGACAGAGCATGAGTGGGGCAGAGGCAGAGAGAGAGGGAGACACGGATCCAAAGCAGGCTCCAGGCTCTGAACCAACAGCACAGAGCCTGACATGGGGCTTGCACTCATGAACCACGAGATCTTGACCTGATAGCTGGCTAGTTAGATAGAAAGATACATAGATGGATGGTTGCATGGATGGATGGATGGATGGATGGATAGATAACTTTACATATAACCATGGGCCAAAAATGATTATCTGAGAAAGAAAGATTTAAAGAGCTTTAGTCGAGGAAATCTTTGTGGGAGATTTTAAGGTGTTAGTCTGTAAATGGAGAATATTTTCATTTATAGTATTGTTGCAAATTTACATGAGTTAATATTCCTGAATATTCTTTGCATACTTGCAATGCTTAATATTCTTCAATTAGTATACTTCCCTCCTTCCATACTTGGCCTGGCATTGGATAGACCGTTTCTTTAATCATACTGTAACCTATAGCATATGTTCAGTGATATTTCTACTCTGCAGACTTCTGAGAAGATAATAGTTATTTAGTCAGTTTCCCTGTCTTCTTGACTTTTAAAAACATACTTCATAAAATGCCATGTTTTTCCTTTCTCTGTATATATATTTTTATTTAATATTTTAATTACAGCATGTCAAAAATTTTCCTAAATTGCATACTTCATTTTCCAGTGTTCATATAAGTCAACATTTTAAGTATAATTATATATTTTAAAATAAGACAGTAAGCAAGAAAACAGCATCTGTTGTTTATTTCTTTTAGTGAATCATGTAGTTTTATTTTCTAAGTTTAATTAGTACTACCAAATCATTAATTCTAGGTTAGAATTATAAAGCATTATCAAAGGTACTCACAGAATATTGCAATTAGGGTTTACTTGATTAGGCAATTATAAGAAAATGAACTTTTTTTCTGTGTGAACAATGAAGTCAGTTAAAATATTTTGTGGAATTAATGTGGTAACAGCCATGTTGTAGAAATATAGGTAGCATAATCATTGCAAAAATATTGTTATCTTCAATTCTGGAAAGTATTCCTTTCTTTATCGGGCTCTTTTAGAGAATATTGGATACATATGTTCTATAAAATACGTGTCTTTTCTCTTAGATCATTACTGGCAGAAAAAGAATATATACTTTTAAACATTTGATAGACCACTAGAATTCATGGGTGTTAAACAGGAAGTAAAGGTATTTGCTTGAAAGTGATAACATTTCGGGGCGCCTGGGTGGCTCAGTCGGTTGAGCGGCCGGCTTCGGCTCAGGTCATGATCTCACGGTCCATGAGTTCGAGCCCCGCGTCGGGCCCTGTGCTGACAGCTTAGAGCCTGGAGACTGTTTCAGATTCTGTGTCTCCCTCTCTCTGACCCTCCCCCGTTCATGCTCTGTCTCTCTCTGTCTGAAAAATAAACGTTAAAAAAAAATTAAAAAAAAAGAAAGTGATAACATTTCAATTAGTACATTATTCCTTGGACACGTTAACAAATATGAAAATAAACTTTCTAATTCTTATCAAAGAAACATAGCTGTCTACTTTTTAGAAGTTTATATATTTGTTGCAGCCATTTTGATTCATGCAGTGTATTATTTCTCACAGTTTATAATGGACTTTAAATAATATTGTCCTTTGCACCTTTATTTGACCTTTATGATTTCACTTTCCAATTATAATACATAGATGGAATATTACTTGAAATTTACTGCAAAGTGGCTTCATTCTCTGAAAATTTTAGACCCGATGGCTTTAATAACATCTGACACTGATTTTGGATCCATTTTCTCTTGATTGGTACACACACTTCCCCATGTCAGCGGTCAGGCCTTGACTTTTCTGCTACTTGTCAATAGATTCCTTTGCAAATTTACATAAATGTTTTTCCTGGAGGCAACATTTACAACATTTACTCCTGACAGCAATGATCCTTGGGCATTTCACATACTGTAGTTACTTGTCATTCCGAGGATATTGTTGATTGCCTGTCATTCCTACCGCCTGGGTGTCATTCAGAGGGCTATTTGTTATTTTAATGTGCCAGAATTTGAAACATTAAGGTCAATTAACCCAACAGGGCCACAGTGTGAGTCAGGTTCAAGTGAAAGTTTCAGATGCTACTTGCGAGAGCTGCCATGAAAAAGGAGGAAAGAGCTTGCTGCTAATGACTGAGCTGTGCACTTGGGATTATTTGTTGTGGTGAGTATCCCCACTCCCCATGTTCCCAATTTCTTGAGTAACTGTGGACCTAGTATTTTCAAAATATCTGGAAACAGACTCCCCTCCCTCGTTAACATCCAGTATCCCTAGAAAGCAGTATCACACTAGCCATGTCAGTGTATAAACAGAAGGAATCCACTGTCGCACAAAACAAGTCACAAAAGTGCAAGAGAACACAACTTGGGGGCAGATTGGAATAACTTCGACATTTTATAAGCCAGAATGCCAAGAATAATGTCCCATGCTTGTTGTGAACACACTAGAATCTTCTTCTGCATTTTTCTCTAAATGCAACATCTGAAGCTTAAACAGCCTTTGAGAAAGGGTCCACAGGGGAGGAATATCTCTTACCTCTGGAGTGAGGGGAAGCTGGGTCTCAACGCATTTTGTATTCTTTGAACATTTATATCTGTTTCTCTAGAGAATCAGTTAGTTGGGACTCGCTATGAAAAGTCAATGCTGGTTACTTCGGGGAAACACAAAAAACAAAAAAAAAACATTTGGCGTTTTAAACTTTGGAGCCAACCAGGACAGAGAGAGGCTGAAGATAGTTTTGTTTTGTTCTTTTTCCTTATGAATTCAAAACCTCAGAAAACGTTTCTTCTCAAAGTATTTGCATTATCATTATATTTAAAATATATAAGAATACTATTTTCTGCGCTATCACAATTACATACATAGATAGAATTCCTTCGACCTTTTTTTCCCTCTAACTAGACATGTTGCTAGTCACTTGTTCACCGGTAGTTATTTCTGTGTGTCAGAGCGCATTTTCCTTCCGATGTTATTTCTATTTCAGACTCATTTAACTAAGGAGAGAAATAACGTTATTTCTTGATTATGTTACTGCTGTGTGAATAGCACGGGTCATAACACTAATGCTGGCTTTCTGAGAAAACCACTGCTGGCCAGTCAGCTGCCCTCGCTGGAGAGATCAGAAGGGAACATTCTAATGCTGGCAAGGGGGCTCTGTGTCTTTATCCCTTCCCTGGGCCAGTTCTGGTTCCCAAGGCAGACCCGCCTCCCCATGCCACAGTAAACCAGTCACTTCCGCAGTCTGTACTGGCCTGTTGGCACGAGGACTCTCTCTCAGCTGTTCACTAGAACCTTTAGAAGGGAACTGGAGGCAGAGTTTCCTGCATGTGCCTAGCGAGGTAATTAGAGAAAAACTATTGTAGTAAAAAAAAAGCATGAATGAAGAGGATGCTTGGAATCGATAGGTGCACTTGTAATATTTTTTCCTGAATTGCCTTTTTTTCAATGGTAGGCATACTTCTTGCCCACTGTTAATGCTGTCGCAAAGCACATTCCGCTGGAGTAAGTAGACAGGCAGGAAAACTTGGTGCAAAAGAGGGCTGGGATATTCATATATTTACGTTTCCTTCAATGTTACTTGTATCAGTGCATGAGAACTAAGGATGTCACATCACCATAAAGTGACATTGATAACAGAGGTATAATTTGTGAAAAGGAATGTTGCAGTTCTGCAAAGCAGCCGAGGACTGTCCGTAAAGGTTCAAATGAAACATACAGAGTGGGAGTCTGAGATTGTTTCTTTCAAGATCTACGATATTAACAAGCTTTGAATCTTCAGGAAACAGTGTGAATCTCCTATGTGGGTAGAACCAGCTTTAACAAGTAAGTACTTCTTGATTTGCCCCCTCAGAAACCCTCCTAGGACATAGCAAAATGAGCTTAGGATACAGAAAGAGTGTGAAGGGTTGAAGGGGGTGTCTGGGTGGCTCAGTTGGTTAAGTGTCCAATTTCATATCAGGTCACGATCTCACAGTTCGTGGGTTCTAGCCCTGTGTAGGGCTCTGTGCTGACAGCTCGGAGCCTGGAGCCTGCCTCAGATTCCGCCTTCAGATTCTGTCTCTCTCTCTCTGCTCCCTTTCCCCACTTGTACTCTGTGTCTGTCTCTCTCTCTCTCTCTCAAAAATAATTTGAAGGGCTGAAGACTTGGGAGCTTTTTGGCACCAGAATCTGAGCACAGTTTCAGGAATAGACTGAAAACTCTCGGATTGGTAAGGAAATTCTGTCTTCGCAAAAGATGACCAACACATTCCAAGAAAACCGAGAATCCTGTTTGACCCAGTGAACCTACGCTAACCAAATCTGTGCGCCAGCTTCAGTGCCTTGGTGTCATTTGAGGGTAATTAGTAACAAACTTACAGACCAGTGAGTCTTCCCAAGAGACGTTCGAGAGAAGAAGTCAGGAAGAAAGATACAGGACCATTTCGATTTCATCGCACCCCTGGGATGACGTTGAATAATACATCTGGCAGTTTCTTGAGTCAATGTGACTGTCCTAACGTCACCAATACATTCTACCTGCTGCTGGGTAGAAGCTAGAACTCACTTTATAACATAAAAGGGGAGGGAGGTGATACATGCAATGTAAAAGTGGTTGCCAGTGACCGGCCTGGTGGGCGAAAACTGGGACAGGCTGGTAAAAGTGTATAGACTTTCAGCTAGAAGATGAATAAGGTCTGAGGAAGGATCTCATGCATTGCTTGGCAACTGGAGTTGATTGTATTATATAATTGAAGTTTGCTAAGAGAGTAGGACTTAAATGTTCTCTCACCCACACGAGAAGGTACCTATGTGAGGTGAGGGATGTGGCTGATAAATCTGATGGAGGCCATCCTTTCAACGATCGGTGCATAGATCAAATCATCACGGGGTGCGTGCTGTGTATCATGCAGTCATATTTCTCAGTTATACCTCAATAAAGCTGAAAATGGCAAAGAAGAGAGGGCTGTAGTTGTTTCATAGACAGGAGGGCACATCGGGGCTGAAAATCCACATCCCACGTATCAACTGAAATGGCCAGAGTTGAGGCAAGTAACCGAGGTGATGGCAGAGAAAAATAACCGAGAAAAATGAAAGTCAGTGAGCTAAGAAGTAGAAAGGAAAGTGAAGCGGAGAGAGTCCATGAAGTTGACAGGCAAGAGGCTGATATTTTCCCCTCACTTTTTCCTGGCACCGTATCCTGTGATTAGACATTTATTAGGTCGCTCGTAAATCTGTGCCTTGGCACACTTGTGGTGTGGTTCATTTTGTAGGACGGCATATGCTTCTTTCTGACATACACATACTGTGTTGTAACAGCGTCTTTGCAGTTTACAGTCTGATGAATAGATTCCGATATTTTACTTATCTTGATGAATGGCTGACATCTACCCTACGTCTTTCGCATTTTTCTCTTGACTTCGCTTCCATGAAATTGTGTGATGTTTTCTCTCCTTTAGGCTTATTTAAATTTCTATTCAGCAAACAGCTATTTAGGCAAGGTAGTATAATTTACTATTTTTTTCTTAAAAATTTCCCCAACAAAAGTTTATTGCATCACTGCCATATATATATATATATATATATATATATGCAATATATATATATATATATACACACACACATATATATATATATACACATACATATATATGTATATATATGTATATATATACATATATATATATATATATATATCCCCAGTACTCTTTCATGCAAAAAAATATTGTATGCTGTAATTGGCCACAGTGTAAAGTTGGTATTTAGAAAATATATTTCTCGTATTTATAGCCATAATATTAAAAGCAGAAAATCTAAAAGATGAAAATGTGTTTTATTTGCAACTAAAGACATGATATATGTGTATTGCTATTATAAATAGTATATCTACAGATGGATTTTCCTCAGACGTTGAAGATTTGTCACATAAAATATGTTCCTACATAGTTATCTCTTCTATCATCTACATTGGGCATCTGTAACACATATTCTTAATAGAGGAGTATGTGTTCATCTCATATTGTTAATATCTGCAGTAAACCTTCAGAGCGCCATCAACATAAGAATTTTAAACCTGTGCTTCAGCTATTTCCTGTGTATTTGACCTAAAGTTACTGTCTACATTTTGCACGTGAATTGTTAAATTCACATTTTTTCTCAATACCAAAGGGGTCAGAGAGAAGGTCCCCGGCTCGGGCTTGAGTCCAGGAACCAGATGGTCAGTAGGGTCTATCCAGAAGCAGAGGCAGCCATTCTCTTTTTTCTTGTTCTAAAATAAGATGTAAAATCACAAGGATAGGTTAATCATATTACAGATAAACTTATCTTCACAAGATGTTATGTACTTTAACATTATACCTGTAATACCTGTATCTACCTCTAAGAAGAGGCAAATAAACAAGTAATTATAATACAATGTGGTAAGTCTATGTACAGTTCAGATGTAATGTACTGTGAACTTTTAGATTTGTTCCTACAGAAGTCAGAAAGGCTTCTTACATACAACTGGGTATCTGTGTATTAATATAGAGAAACTTGAAAATGAGGAAAAGACTTTTAGGATATTAAATAATTGAACTTGCTGACTACGTGTGAAAATTTGGTTTTAAGTTTATTTTACTTTGAGAGAGAGAGAGAGAGAGAGAGAGAGTGCGCACAAGCAGGGAAGGAGCAGAGGGGGAGGGAGAGGGAGAGAGAATCCCAAGCAGGCTCTGCCCTGTCAGTGTAGAGCCCGCATGGGGCTCAAACTCAGGAACCCGTGATGAGATCGTGACCTGAGTGGAAATCAAGAGTAGGATGCTTAACCGACCGAGCCACCCAGGCACCCCTCTGTGTTTGAAAAATTTTAAACCTTGGACAGTTTACCAATGAATTCAAATAACTTTTTTGCTTTTTAATTTTGCTTTGTTTCTGGTTTAAGAAATAGAAATTTTTGAATACTTCACCAATTCACATCCCTGACTTCAAGGAACATAACCAAATGCTGCTCTGAATTTTAGAATTATAGTTTATATTTATCTAATTTTGTTTTCTACTTTTGCTTTAGTTGAATTATCAAAGTAATTTATTAAGTATTCCTCTGTAAATATGATTAATAACTTGGTAGTTCATTTTGATATAGTCGTCTTATGAAAGTTGTCCATTCTTGAACAATTTCTAGCTTTTAATGGATTTCAGTTGATGCCTATAATTGTCATTTTTACTTCATATGTATGTCATAGCTCTTTGTTAAGGGCTGGCTAGAGAGTTTAGGCAATTTGCGTGAAGATTTTATCCATGGTACACGTAGAATTTTTGAAAATTAATCATAACTTTTCAGCATTATCAACTATGAAATTTCACAAAATAATGTGTGATATAATTCAGTAATTACCGGTGGGCATTTACAATCATACTCACATGAACTAATTATATGTCAAACAATGTAGTCACTTGACAAATGACTGACTTCCTTTCATTTTATTACAATTCTATGAGAATTGTTAACAATATATACAACTTACATAGTCTGTTGTTAAAGTTTTAATCTTACGGCTATTTTGTCAGTCTGTAATAAAACATTGAAAGACACTATTTCAGACCAAATAACCCACTATTTTAAATTTTGATCAGTTTCTAATGAACATTTAATTACTAATTAACTTTTAGCCCGAATTACATATATTTTTGAAAACAGATGTTAAAATGACAAAGATCCCCACCACCAGCCACAAAAGCCTCACGTAAGGCTCACGTAACGTTACTCACGTTAGTAAGAATCTAAACAAGAACAGTTTAAGTGGAGTTTCTCTAAGCTCTCCTTAATATTCTCCAGTATTGGATAACACTGTTGGACAGAATGAAACCTTCAAAAACTGCTTCCCCAAACGTAGCAGTAGAATGAGGACTCTCACTGTCGCTGCTGAGACGGTCGTGGATTTCTGGAGATGCTTGTACTCAATCCACAGTTCTTTGAACTTCCAACTCAATTCAAGAATCAAGAACATATCCTCCTGGTTTTCGTAACAGGGAGTCAAGCAGGATAAACATGCAGATCTCTGCCTTTCTGCCGAAGGTTGCTACTTCACGCAGAGGCCGTGGGCCGCAAGCTTTGGTCGACTGAGTTGGAAGGAAGAAGAAGGGGGTGAAGAGAAGCCAGTGGCAGAAGGGTGGGCCCATGTGACACCATGTGACTTCGAGCAGTGGATCACGTGGCCCGGCACGTGGGGCAGGATCGGCCCCTGCAGGTCCCCCCAGCCTCTTGTGTTGCTTTGCCCACCACTTGCCATCGCCATCGTTATGGGCAGCGACTTCTCTCATAGGCCCTCACCCACCATGTTGCTTCCTTACTGGCCTGCAGCTGGAGTCTGTGCTGGGAAGGCTCCCTGCCCTCTCTGCCTGGCCAACTTCCTTTCCTCCTCCACTCCTCACACCTCCATTCTCCCGGGATGTCTGCCCTGATGCTCCACATTCATTCTCTGGCTCAGCCCTTGCAGTGTCTTGAACATCACCGCATTTTGTAATTAGATGCTTATTAATGACGAAGCAATGTTCTTTCCGAGTAGAGAGTTATTAGCCTGTCTGACTTGCATCGCTTCCAAAAGAAGTATATTTCCCTCTTTTTTTTAACACTTTGAAAATGTATTCCCTTCTTTATCAAAACCAAAAACAAGTGAAAACAACCTTAACATTTATTTTAATATTTGTTTTTGAGAGAGAGAGAGAGAGCCAGCAAGCAGGGGAGAGGCAGAGAGAAAAAAGGAGACACAGAATCCGAAACAGGCTCCATGCTCTGAGTCTGATCAGGGCTCGAACCCACGAACTGTGAGAACCGTGAGATCGTGACCTGAGCCAAAGTTGGACGCTAACTGACCGAGCCACCAAGGTGCCCCGAAAACAACCTTTTAAATACCCATCAGCAGATGAACAGATAAAGAAAATGTGGTATATATATATACAATGACTATTCTTCAGTCTTAAAAAAGAAGAAAATCCTATCATAACTGACAGCATAGGGGAACCTTGAGGATATTATGCTAAAAAAGCATCCCGGAGCACAAGGGAGTGTCAGGGTTGGGCTGAAACACCATGTCAGAGCAGGTGGGAATGTGAATCATCCTCATAAGACCATCAGGAGTCAAAGTTGCAGAACCTTTCCTATTAGAATAAGGTGCTTGGACAGCCAGAGCAACTGTCATGATTGTTCAGGGGCAGCGTCCTAAGGTCTGAAGGACGGTGGCCACATATGCATGGGATATGGAGAGTTACAGAAGGTAGGGTCGCTTATAATTTTCAAGGGAAGGGATCTTGTAAAGATTCTTAAAATTCTGGTGGATGTTTTCACTTCATCATCTGGGTCACAAGCGTTTGGACGAAAGTTCTCACAAAGGTTTATTTTCGTAGATTACCTTACACTGTTAGATGGTGGGATGGTAGTTTTGACCCCTTGCAGGCCCGTGTTGGGTAACAAAGGAGGTCCTTGAGTACCTCATGGCAGAGGATATCGGTAGTGGGAGAGGATATGGAAAGAAGAAACAACGGACCCACATTCAAATTTGTGCTTTGATAATATTGGTATGGTTTTCATCGTAAAACATCAGGAAAAAAAAGAAATTTTGCTCTTACCGGAAATACCAAAAAAAAGTTTATTTTAATACCCGATTTCACGTCTTTTGGTGCCAGGCATAAAAAGCGTAATCAGTTAAAATAGCGAACTAATAAAAGGTGTAGCGATTAGTATAGTGATAACCATCATTAATTCCATCCATGGCGTTCTGTTGTGGCTGTTGTAACAAGTTCTCCATATTGAACAAGATTCGTCCAGGAAGTGAAGTCTCACTGTACCAACCCAAAATAAAGCGTAAGTGTGTCAAGACTTGACATATTTAGTCCACTGCATCTTAGTCCCTGGCTGTTTGTGTTGTGAAGTATACTTTTGTGAAATTATTTGGAAGTGCTATGGCTATGGTGCAAGGTTTGAGGAAGCTAGTTGCAGGAAATGAGCTCAACTGGTAAAGCAGATCGATAAAGGCGACCTCTTCCGGAAAGCTTCTGTGATAGTCATGGACGCGGGCACACCATTTACCTCATAATCACTTGTCACCAGCTCTTCCAAGAAGTTCAGAAACACGTGATTTTCTTGAATAAAACACGTGGTTTTCTTGAATAAGTGTTCAAATAGACCACTCTGGCACTTTTCTTGTGATTTGTGTTTACAGACATGAAAAATGTTGAGAGTTCTGTAGGCTGTCATTGGTCATCTATTTTGGAATATGTTATGTAAATAATCCAAAGCTGAAAAAGTGCTCACCCAGGATAACCTGGGCACTGAACATTAAATAATATATGCAGACAAAGCCTTATAAATCTAAACAAGATGAAAAACATTGAGTAGTATTGATTAATTTGAGCAAAATTAACCATTAAAAATGAGTTGTCAATTTCTGTCTGTAGAGAATATCCATTGACCGCATACATTCTAAATATAGGACTTTGTCCCCCTGTAGTCAAGGGTTATTTGCTATAAGAAATTAGTTGCAAAAAATTGAGCACAGAAAAGCAGCATCTGAATTCTTCAAAACAACCAGTACTGTCTCAGAGCCCTCTTTAAAGTAGGTACAGGGGTGCCTAGGTGGCTCAGTTGGTTAAGCATCTCACTTTGGCCCGGGTCATGATCACGTGGTTCCTGAGTTTGAGCCCTACACCAGGCTGTTTTCTGTCAGCACAGAGCCTGCTTCGGATCCTATGTCCCCTTCTCTCTGTCCCGGCCCTGCTTGAATGCATGCATGCGTGCGCGCTCTCTCTCTCTCTCTCTCTCTCTCTCTCTCTCTCTCTCTCTCTCAAAAATAAACATTAAAAAATAAAAAAAATAAACTAGATACATAAAATAATTTGGAAATCTCCTTGATGGTGAACAACCAACAGAGTTAAGGAAAGAGGGAGTCCCTTCAACCAAGTCAGCCTGGATTCAAGTCCACACCCAAGTGAACATGCTGCCATTGGCCACTTAGCTTTGGAACCCAGCTTGCTCGTTGGTAGAATGGCAAAAATGATTAAGCTATGGTCATCTCATTTCATCTTTGTCATAATTCTGAAAGCTAGGCTATTGTAAGTGCTTAGCAAATTTTTGTTATATTTTACATTCTCTTTTATCACTCCCGGTGAGTAAATTATATCTACATCACCACTTTATCTTGGGACGTTGAGTAGATTTCAGGAAGTAGTTTAAAAGGGGATTTGAATTTTTGAGCCAACTGGTGATTTTCTTCCCGAAAACTTAAAAAATCTGAAGAATTTAAGTGTTTTGTAAGGCAAATGTAGTTATATGCTGTTTATGATTAAAAAACCATTGTTTAAAAAAAGTCACTTGAAATCACTTGAAAAGAAAACACAACTTTCTCACTGAATTTTAGTAGTAAACAAATTTTAGAATTTGTTCAAATTACTCAAGAAGATAGAAAATATTCAAGATTCATCAGTGCATATTCATACCCAAAGGCTTTTTAACCTCCCACTGAGGCTTCTTGTTCCTCATTCAAAACCAGAAACTTCTTCCTCAAGAACTACTCTTAGGCAGTGACCCGGATAAGGAGAAAGAACAGAGATGTGTAATAATGGACCAGGAACTGTGGTTCTAGTTTCTGTACATACTTGACATTTCAAGGTCTCAATAATATCAAAAGGGGACAAAGAACGGATGAGATGAGTTGCAATGTCCTTCTGACTCTGTCTTTCTGTGAGTAAAGCTGGTGTTACTCCCAAAGGCTGGTGTTACTCCCAAAGGCTCTGTAGTGACTAACTAGTAATCCCATAACTGAGAAACTTGGAGCTGGAAAGGACCTAAGAGTCAAGGCAGTTTTATGTTTTCAGAAAAGTGTTCATCACCCGCCCTTGCTTTTCTCTCTGGTCTGGTATATGGACTTTTCCATATTTGGGCACGTCAGTATTCAGTGATCCTGATGTCCTCACCAATGCCATCCCCTGAGGCAGGGGTGGGCAGGCTACTGCCAGTCCTTTGAGCTGCCTGTGTTTGTAAATAACTTCTGTTGAGACACAGCCACACCGGTTGTTGCCTGTCTTCTGGTGGCTCTCTTGCTACAAAGGCAGCAATTTGGTCACAAAGCCCCAAATATTTACTATCTGGCTCCTTACAGATTTGAGGACTTCTCTGCTCTAAAGGCATGCGTATAAATCCAGTTAATCTGTTGGGTGGTTTTACTGGAACTCTGATGAGCTCTTTAAATTATCTGTAAGATATTGATTTTTGCAAAAATAGTTGTAGTTCCAATTACGTGGTGCCCAGATGTACAACTTTTCCCATTCATAAAAGTTACAAATGACCACATACAGAGGTGGTATTCTATAAAATCGGCTTTAAGAAGATTGACCTGTCACTGTATACTTTCAACACCCCCAGAATCGTTATTTTGAAGCTTTTGGGTGAGGAGGAGCGGGAAGCAGCCAGATTCCTTCCCCCGGAGCCCGTGCTGACCAGGCTCCAAGGAGGGGGTGGGTCTTGAGTCACTGGCGGTTCATAGCTGCGGTTTTTCTCACCTCTAAATCAGGTCCATGCCTGGGAACAGGTTCCACTGGAGGAACGACTGGGTTTGTGAAAGTCCTCTGCTATTCTTCTGTCAATCCGGGGCTAAAGACTGAGGAAGAATGTCAGAAAGAGCAATGCCTCGTTGCATTTAATTCAGTCAAATCAGGACAGAGAATCCAGACAAGACCTAGATTAGATTTCTTCGGGGCACACGGGCGACTGCCTTTCCACGGTGACCAATACCCACTCCAGCCATGTGTTCATCCTACCGTGTGTGAGATTTACGCAGCGTTCTTCCCTCCCAAGTGCCGAAGATGGAGAAGTTTAAAGTTACTACAGCGATTTCCTTTAGTTGCATATTTAAGCGGTGGTGCCTTATCTTTGAGGTGGAGCCCTCAGTCCCCACGATGTCTTGCTAGGAATTAATTCACTACTTACAGCCCACTGACATAAAAATAGAGTTTGCCAGTTTATAGAGCTGGTGAATTTTCTGTAGCTCCGCAAATGTTACGGTGACATCTTAAAGCTGAGGGTGAAGGATTTTAGTTTAGTCCTACAGTAAACCCAACAATCCTGGGATAAATGCCTTACTTTTTTTGTGTGTGCCTCATGGTCATGGATTCACTTTCCTATCTCTGGTCAGAGAGACTAGCTTTTAGATCCCAACCATGTGCAAAGGGAGACCCCCTTCACTCCGGAGAGGCCACACAACACAGTTGTTGGTTGTAGAGTCAGGTTGTCGTCAGGGTGACGCAGACTGGGTTTTAGACGAGTAAACAAAGGCAGTGTGCGTTGGAAAGTACTGAAAACAGCAGCAAAATGTGGGCATGTAATGGTAAGGAAAAGGGCATGTAATGGTAAGGAAAAGGGGCTTCTTTAGTCTGTAGGGTGATAAAGGCCCTCGGGCTGGTTGTTGTCTGTACCCGATACACGAGAAACACACAGGAGAGAAAATGATCTAAGTCACGACTGGGCATCCTGAAGAGAGGGTCAATTGCTTAATGCTCTTTGGAACCGCATTCCCCTTCTTCGGCGTTGTCCTTTCCACTTGGTGTGGAGGTACTCTTGTGCATTTCCCCAAATCCCAAAAAAGAAATAAAGAAAGAAATTTCAGTATTTCTGAGCAAAATAATAAGCTGAGAAAAGTCTCATTCCACATTGTAGGACACAGGTTATTTTCTATTTATGGAGAAAGAACACCATAAACAAAGCTCTGGATCGGCCCGGCGGGTTGAAAATATCTTCAGCCTTGTATGAATTTCACAGTATCTCCTTTGGGTGGTCTCATCTTGTCACATTTTAATGTGTGTGTTGTTGTTCCTCTCTTCCTTTTTCTGCATATCCATTGCAGAAGAGACTTTAACTACTCAGATGAAATACAGTCATACTTCCCCCAAGGGGTGTAAAACTTTCAGCATAAGCCTTGTAAAAGGAAAGCAAGGTTTACTGATCCTTTCTTTCCTTCTTTTTGGAGTTTATAAGATCGTTCCTGGTGAAGCTGTGTTCACCGGTGTCAGCATCAGTGATCTCAAGGACCAGATAATCTGCAGCCTGTACTGTTGGTGAAGTGTTTTAAGTGAAGACACAAAACTGAGTTGTTTATTCAGACAGAAGGCGGACATATTAACTATAATAACTGCCAAACTTGCCTGCCTTCGCATTTCTGTAAATGTGGCGTTTGTGGCACAAGGGCTGACTCTATGTGTACATCATCAAATGCTAAAAGTAATACAATTCAGTAACAAGTTTGATTTCCTTTATTCATAAGAAACGATCCCTGGATTAGGAGAGTACAGTGCCTCGCAAGCAGTGCAGTCTTCCCGAGGGATTTGGGTCAAGAGCAAATTTTACAGAGCGATGGAAAAGGCAGGGGGGAAATAGGAGACTGGTTAAGAGGTCGGCCATTTCCTTATTTTCTAGAGGAAGGTAAGCTAGGTAAAGCTGAGTTAGAGGATTGCTGATTGGTGTATGTTAGGATTCCTCAACAGTTGTTTTCGATAAGTGCAGGCTGACTTAAGTTTCGATTGGTCACGTGGGCCAGGTCAGTAGGGCGGCCTCCATTTTGTGGGTCCTGAAACGCTAAATAAGTTTATCTATCTATCTATCTATCTATCCACACACACACAATAATATAAATTCTTAGTGGTCATCAACTACATATGAAGCGGTGTTCTAAGTAAAGAACTTGAAGAAGAAGGTGGTGTTGACTTGGCTATCTCGCTGTTCACACCCAGATGACAGGTAAGTTTTGTCTAGTTCCCATAATATTGTGTTTAAATAGACTTAGGTGCGTGTCTGCTTTTAAAAGTTGAGAAACTTCCCATGAAGTTTCCCAGAGACTGTGGTTCCTCTTGGGAAATCTGAAGTTTTGGCGGGGCAGACCCACATTCCCCTGGTGGTGCCATTGTTTGGGAGGTAATGGCTGCCACCAGCTGGAGTCAGGACCTACTCTCCATGTCTCACCGTCCTGGCACCTACCTGCGTGTTGTCTGAGCCCTGGCCTCACCCTGTTGTAATTTGAGTTGCTGCAGGCATAGATCAGTAAGGAATGGATGAGAGGGGATGGAAACGGGGATGGGGTGAAGATTTCCAGAGACTGTGGCTAAAGGGCTGAATGTGGAGGTAGGGGGGCTCTGTGGCCCAGCCGCAGAACTGGGAGCTGGGCGACAGCCTGAAGGGTCCGTCCTATTTCATAGAGGGAGACACTTTTAAGACACTTTATTCTGCTGAATATCAGCAAGATGCTGAAGAAAATACCCTTGCCTGCTTTTCCAAAGCAGATGAATGTGGGCTTTCCATGAACAATTTGCAATAAAAGAAAATAAATGAAATCCCTTTTGAGGGAGTAAGGTGGGAGGAGAGGAGCCTTATGTGGAATTCTTGGAGATTATTCAGTAGTGACTAATGCTTGCGAAGGTAACTTAGGAGCCCCGTTGGCAGCAGAGGGTAGAATGCCTCCCGGTTTATATTGCAAGTTCTATGGAACTAGAAGTATGTGAGTCTGTTTAATAGAGCTTCGACTGGAAAAATCGCAAAGGACAGTGTCAGTTCATAAGAAACAAAGCACCAGAATCCACGGAGAAATTAACTGCTCTGTGAGCCCCCAGCCTCAGAAAAACATAAGTGCTTCACTGAAGGAAAAGGTGGTGGATATTCTGGGGTGCCGGGGTGGATCAGTTGGTTGAGCGTCTAGTGTCTGGTCTGACTTCCACTAAGGTCACCGTCTCACAGTCGTGGGTTCAAGCCCCATGGCGGCCTCTGTGCTGACAGCTCAGAGCCTAGAGCCTGCTTCAGATTCTGTGTCTCCCTCTCTTTCCGCCCCTCCCCTGCTCGCTCTCTCGCTCTCTCTCTCTCTCTCTCTCTCTCTCTCACACACACACACACACACATAAATAAACATTAAAAGAAAAAAAAGATGGTGGATTTTCAAATTAATTTAGTTATTTGTGTTTCTCAGGTATTTCCAACTATAAATGTACTCATTTAGCTTATGCTGTGTGTGTGTGTGTGTGTGTGTGTGTGTGTGTGTGTGTTTTAACAATAATAGGAATCAGTTTCAAGCTCATTGTTTTTACTTCAGAATAATTGGATAGGTACACTTTAAGTAAAATTTCTTTATTTGCATGTACAAAATATTGCAGCTAATAAAATGAAACTCTAATGGTTTTTATTGCCAAAAGAAAAAAATTAAATGTAATGTTCAGTAAACTCTTTTAAAATTGTAACTCTTACCTTAATGCAACTAATTTGGTTTCCATTAAATGTACCTGTTGTTGAACCACGCAGTTTAACATCCCTGTAATTGAGCCCCCCCCCCCCCCCCCCCCCGCTATAGAATCACAGGAAAATCTCTACAGTTTATTTTTCTTGTAAGTTAAGAGGACCATGTAAAGTATTTTTGCCACCAAAGTCTTGTGTTGTTTCTTAATTTAGTATTTTTTTTGTATTATCAATAAAAAGAAAAAAATACAAATATATATCTGGAATTCAGGGAAATTCTCTAAACCTGTAAAATTAAATTGTTCTTATTAAGAAGTCAATATAAATTGTCTTTCAGTTGATGATAATGCCTACCCTATTCACCTCAATAAGTAATTTCACAATTTTAAGATTCCTTTTATCAAGTTCTATCTTAGAGTATAGGCATTTTGTGATAATCTGTAAAATGAAAAGACTTCTATTCAAAGTCACATAAAAATGTTTGAGTTAGTTACAAAGTAACACTGAAAGAGTATCCATTAAATTCTTTACATTTATTACTATTTGAAAAATTGGTAATTTCATATCTCGTCATGTACAACATTTTAATTAGCATTTATTTCATTACATGTAAAAGGAGAGTTGAGATAATTTGATCTCACAGCAGTGTGTAAGTTTAACATTCTCTAATATTATTGCATCTGACCATTAAAGTATTAGGAACATCTGTATACATTTTATTTCTAATCTGTAGAGAGGGCTATGTAATTTATTATCTAAAAACAAACAAACAAACAAAAACACCAAAAGAAGAAAGCCCTCAGTAGTCACTCAGCTTATAATTATAAAATTTTATAAGGTGATGAGACTTCCTGGAGCTTTGTATTTACCCACCAATTGTATCTGTTTCTCAGAGATTTTTTTTTTCCATTCAAAAAAAGACTATCTTTCTACTTACTTCAATTACCTCCCCTGTTAAGTTCTGTCCCATTAGGTCCACCACTTGTATTTTTGATTTGAAGACAAGGATGAATCAGTTGCCCGAAGTCTTCATCTCTTTAAAATTGTGCATTTAGGGGCACCTGGGAGGCTCAGATGCCTAACTGAGTTAACGGTTTCTGAGTTCGAGCCCCGCGTCAGGCTCTGTGCTGACAGCTCGGAGCCTGGAGCCTGCTTCGGATTCTGTGTCTCCCTCTCTCTCTGCCTCTCCCCCGCTTGCTGGTGTGCTTTCTCCCTCCCTCTCTCTCTCTCTCTCTCACTCACTCAAAAATAAATCAACATTAAAAAAATTAAGATTGTACATCTATGCTCTAAAAGCAAGGATACAATAAAGCACAACTCACAGAATCGCTCCAATGAGAAGACTGATTACTTCTGAAATATTATGTGGCATTCTATCCCCTGATTTTAGAACAGCTAAATGAGGATAACTTGGATTCTATCCTAAAATATTATGCAATGGACTCACTCTCCCAGGTATACAATAGGTTTGACATGTGATGAGGCTTAGGGACAGCAGAAGAGAAAGAATTCTTAACTATGTCTGCTCGTATTCAACTGCCCTACGGCACTTTAATTCTTGTCCATCTTTTATTCTCGTTAAAACTGTCACTGAACCAAAAGACATATCTGTGTAGAGAACTCTGTGCTGTCAAAAAGTAAAGCTACTTGGAGAAGCTTATGGGGCTTCGTGTCAGTTTTCTACTTGAATTATAGTTATTCCACTAACTAGTTATCTTTTTCACATCTATTGTGACTAGAGAATGAGATGTAGCAGCGATCTTTCTGCAGTGCCATTTGTAAATGAAATTTATGTTATAGATTTGCATGCTAAGTGCCTCTCTGGTAAGAGGAACTCTCAAAGACAGCATGTTTATGCCGCCATTTGTGTTTAAATTGGAATTCTAAAGCAGACCCAAGTTAAACGTGAAGGCAACTTTACATCTCTGTCTTAAGTCAAATATGGATTGTTTACTTATCATCACAGTTAGCTTTTTCTGAGTTTGCTTTTTGGAGGCTGCTGTTAGCCCCCTAATCTGCTATCCTCTTTAATGATCTTTCTTCTGCTAACTCTGTAGTTTAAAAACTTTGTGTGTTTGGCATTATCATGAAAAGTATATATATTGAAATTCATAATTCGTTACACTGGTACGATCTGGTGTTTGAAAGGATCTTCAGGAGAGGGTATATGAAGCTGTGCATACTTATATATACGATGTAGTTATTTATTAGACAGGCCATTCTGGTCAAGACAGATCATAAGCATCTTTGCTAGAACTTCTCATTCACTTACTTGTTTAACCCAGGTATATTGAGTGTCCCGGGCAGCAGGCAGCATCTAGGCCGTCAGATCTCCAGAGGGGGTCAGAGCAAGCATGCATGGGGTGCCGGTCTCGAAGCGCCTACCTTCTAGGGGGAAGAGAGAGAAAAAGCACCAACAGGGAGCTGGAGAACCAGACAGGGTGAAGTCATGGAAACTCATGGACACGTGGGTGCAGATTTCAGTCCTACTCCTCATTGTTATTTTCCTCCTCGGACATCCTCCCTCATCTGTGAAAGGGAATTAGAATAGGTGAGTTGCTTCTTTGACAGGACAGTAACGTTAAAAATCACAGCTTTGAGCTAGGGTCCCAGGCGAGCTCTGTGCTTGGGTGGGGATCTCAGGAGCTCTCCTTAGTCCTGTGACCCACAGAGCTCTGTGTCACTGCAGGAGACAGCTACATTGCAGGGCACATCCCAGTACTACTTCACCTCCTTTAAAGAATCCCTATGGGAGTCTTTAAAATAAGTTTTTAACTATCAATTTAAATCATGAACTTTTTTTTTTAAATAGAAAGGGAAGAAAAATTAAAAAAGAGGATATCCTTGCATGCTTCTGTTACAACCTAAGTTTCCCTCCCCGGAGGTAATTATTACCAACTGTTGGCTTTGCATTTTTCTCCATATATTCTAAGCAGCTGTATAAACAACTTCCTTTTTTCCCCCAGAAATTGGGTCAGAAAACGCAGTCATCTGCAACTTTTTTTTGCTTATTGGTTTTCTTCAGTAGGTAAAAGATTCATATGTATGTATATATAAGTATATAAATGTATACCATAGAATATGTAAATAATGTAATAAATATATTTTATATAATATCCATTATGAAGTACATAATATTCTAAACTACACAGATGAAAATCCTTCTTCAATGTCTTTCTTTCCTTCATCTGCAACCCCCAGGAAACCAATGTTATATAAAATAATATAATATACTATCTTCTATAAGATGTTTTTATGATTGAATTGTGGTTGTTGCTAATTGTTATGGGTTAAATTGTGTTCCCAGAAAAGCTGATGGGTGAAATCAGTGTGTAAATGCACTGGGGCGTCTGGGTGGCTCAGTCTGTTAAGCATCCAACTCTTGATTTTGGCTTAGGTCATGATCTCATGGTTCATGAAATCGATCCTGACATCAGGCTTCATGCTGACAGTGTAGAGCCTACTTGGAATCCTCTCTCTCTCTCTCTCTCTGTCTCTCTCTCTTTCTCTCTCTCTCTCTCTCTCTCTCTCTCCCTCTCTCTCTCTTTCTCTCTCTCTCTCCCTCTCTCTCTCTCCCTCCCTCCCTCCTCCCTCTCTCTTTGTCCCTGCCCCGCTTGCTTGTGCACCCGTGCTCACGTACGTACTCTATCAAAATAAGTAAATGTTAAAAAAAAAAAAAAAGAACCTTTGGGGCACATGGGTGACTCAGTGGGTTGAGCGTCTGACTTTGGCTAAGGTCATGATTGAACCCCACATGGGGCTCTGTGCTGACAGCCTGGAGCCTGCTTCAGATTCTGTGTCTCCCTCTATCTCTGTCCCTCCCTCGTTCATGCTCTGTCTCTTGCTGTCTCTCAAAAAATAAACGTTAAAAAAAAAAAAAAAGAACTTCTTATACACTGTATAGACAGATGAGGTCCAAAGAAGGTTCTTCGTAGAAAGGAGTTTTTATTGACAGAACTGTTGTCCTCTGAGCCACCCTGTAGGAATGTTGTGGAAAAAAAGGAAGCAAAGCTCTGTCCAATCGCTTTTTCATACCTTTCTGTAGCTCAGAGGTGTTTCAAGAAATATTTGTAGCAATGAGAAAAGGGATATGACACAGTGGTCAGCTCTTTTTCCCTCGTACTGATTTTAACTTTCCAGTTTACTCCTTGCTGATTGTATCAGTCTTCATGTAGATTAGTGCCAGACTGAGCCAATGCTAGTCAATATGAGAGGACTTTAAATCGTGAATATTCTGTTCTATAACGTATAACTTTAGTGTTTTATGTACTCTGGAGTTGTTGATGTAACACTGTAAGGAAATACTTAGAAATCCCATTACAATAAATTTTATCTTATCCTTTGGGATTTCTGAGCCTTCATATCTCTAGGCTTTAGAGTGTCTATTGGGTTATCTATGGGTAAAAACTCAGAGCCTCTGTATTAATCAGGGCTTCCCAGAGAAACAGAATCAATAGGAAGTTCATACAAATAGAGAGAGAGAAAGAGAGAGCTTACTTTAAGGAATTGGCTTATGTGATTGTTAAGTCTGATGAATCCAAAATCTGTAGGATAGGCTAGAAGACTGGAGACCCAGGGGGAAATTGATATTGCAATTCCAGTCCAAAGGCAGTCTCTGCTAGCAGAATTCTCTCTTTCTTGGGAGAGGTCATTCTTTCTTATAATAAGGCATTCAACTGATTGGATAGGGCCCACCCACATTATAGAGGGTAATCAAGTTTACCCACAGTCTGATTTAAATATTAATGTCATCTAAAAAAAAATTCACAGAAACATCTAGAATAATATTTGGCCAAATACCTTGGTACTGTGGCATAGCCAAGTTGACATATAAAATTAACCATCAAAGCCCCTTTCTATAAGGACTGTTTATTCTTGGAACTTCATATTATCAGATCCAAAAATGAGATGATGTGACTTTTAAGAAAACTTTTCAAATGTGACTATTGAAGTTAGTATACAAAATTAGTCACATTGCCGAGTTTGAGGAAACAGTCTCCATAAAACTGCCCTGACTTTGGACACTAACTGCCATTGGTGGAAGGAGTCCCCAGACCCTCCCTCCGTTCCATTAATTCACTAGAAGGACTCAAGGAACTCACAGGAAGTTTTATTATATTCATGATTGTGGTATATTGTAGAGAAAGGCTTCAGAATATATCAGCCAAGGAAAGAGAAACATTAGGGAAGAATCTGGGAGGGGTCCCAATACAGAGCTTCTGTGGTTATCCTCTCCCCATTGAGTCATGAGTCATGGGTGCTATTATCTCTTCCTGGCCATGGTATATGACAGTATGCACAGAGTATTGCCAACCATCAGATACTTACCTGAGCTCAGTGTCTAGAGTGTGTACTCGGGCTTCGTTCCACAGGTAAAATTCATTGAATGATTGACCTCATGGTTGAATTCAGTCTCCACATCAACTGATACCTCATGATCCAAAGCCCCCGACCTAAATCATATGGTTGGTCTCATTTGGGTAGCTCCCACCCTTTTGAACTTGAACAGACTGTTGCGGATGGCCAATCCTCACTCTAAAGAAAGATAATCCTTTCAAGTATGACATAGATTACTTCTCAAGGGCAGAGGCCTAACCTTTCTTTAGACAAGGCCTATTTTTTCATGCAGATTTAGAAAATAAGATCTATTATTATTTGGAGATACGAAGCACCAGGAAAAAAGTTTTAAGGCATGAAGATAGTAAATAACTAAAGAAACATGGTAAAGGAAAAGCTATCCAGCTAGCTGTTGAGACAATTAACTATCCTGAACTCCACTTACCAGATCTATAATATCAGACTATTAGATTACGTGAGGTCTCAGGTTCTGCTGAAACTGTATGATTTGTGATTTTAAAAGGCCTGCAGAGTCTTGAAGGATTTCTCCTTTCCAGTTTCACAACCAAATTTCAGTTGGTGAAAGATTCTAGACAACTTGTCCAGAGCTCAGCTATTAGAATTTCACCTTCAAGCTTGAGGATTCTGAATGAACTTCAGAAGAAATTAATGTCAAGGAGTTAATTTTGCCTTTGCGGGTGTCTCTTTTAATGAACAAAGTCCACATCACTCCCTCTCCCGTCCTACTCCAAAATTTCTTTTTCCTCACTGTTTTACTCATCTTCACTAGATCCTTGAAGAAAGATACAGTCATGAATTTGTATTAAAAAAATGGAGATAATTTTTCTCCATTGACTTTTAATATTCCATTATTAAGGTAAAAACATTTTTAATAAGATTTTCTAGGAACATTCATTTAGGCAGAAAACTAAAAATGGCGGAATAGAAGAATGCTATCACAGCTGGATGTGGCCTTAGTTGTTCAACTCTCCCACCCCAAGCAAAAGTCCCCTATACAACAGTCTGTATGGGTGGTTGTCCATTTCCCATTAAATGCTCCTCTTTTTTTTTTTAAACTATTATTTATTTATTTGTTTTTAATTTACATCCAAGTTAGTTAGCATACAGTGCAGTCATGATTTCAGGAGTAGATCTAGTTATTCATCCCCTCTGTATAACACCCAGTGCTCATCCCAGCAAATGTCTTTCTTAATGCCCCTGACCCATTTAGCTCATCCCCCCACCCACAGCCCCTCTAGAAACCCTCAGTTTGTTCTCTGCATTTAAGAGTGTCTTATGTTTCATCCCCCTCCCTGTTTTTAAATTATTTTTGCTTCCTTTCCCTTATGTTCATCTGTTTTGTATCTCACATTCCACATATGAGTGAAGTCATATGATATTTGTCTTTCTCTGACTTATTTCGCTTAGTATAATACCCATCCACATTGTTGCAAATGGCAAGATTTCATTTTTTTTGGTTGCCAAGTAATACTCCATATATACCACATCTTCTTTATCCATTCATCCATCAATTGACATTTGGGCTCTTTCCATACTTTGGCTGTTGTCAATAGTGCTGCTATAAACTTGGGGACGCATGTGCCCCCTTGAAACAGCACACCTGTATCCCTTGGATAAATACCTAGTAGTGCAATTGCTGGGTCATAGGGTAAATGCTCCTCTTGATAGGGAGCTCATAAATCTGCATGGTCATTTTACAGCAGCTCAAAAACTATGCAGTTTATTCACAATATTAGAATAAATGCATTGATTTATGTAAGATGCAGCATGAGTATAGGAACCACCACTGGTTTTCATTGTTTTGTTTTTGGTCCAATGACATTACTAGAACTTTGTAGACTCTCGGATGTTATTGGAGATTGATGAATGAAGAAAAGTTATGCAAGATTTGGCACTGATAATGTTAAGAATAGTTATTTTCTGTTTATGACAATATCTATATCACCTTGTATTATGCAGAGATTTTCTGTATTTATGCAAAGGATTTACTGGGGACAATGAATAAACTTCAAAATGAAAGGACAGTCACAGGTATAGAGTAGAAAAAACCATCATGTCAAGAGGAGTAAAAATGAGACAAAGACTTTTGATTTTATAGAAACACTATAAGAATGGCCATTTGTTATATCTTCATCTAAAATGATGAAGCCTTATAATGGAATCTATCTTGGTATGAATTATATTTCTCTTCCCGAGTACGGACAGCATGTGACTGACATGAAATGAGAATAAACCAACCCAGTAGCAAAATTTGGTTACTAATTATATTATTAAGTAGGTTTAAAGAAATAATGAAGCATACTACCAGACGTGAAAAATGTAAACAAAAATCACATGTCTCTTGGTTGACTAGCTTCTAATCTATTGATCTGTTATGATGGTCAGCTGGAATAATATTAATGTGCACATACACACGCGTTTTCATGGTAAACAATCGATTTCAAATTAGAATTGATTTTTACAATGGGCAAACAGTGTAGGTAAGGTCTAATATATAAAGAACCAAAGTAGAACCATAGAAGACTTCAGATATTTTGAGCATATATACAAGACAAAGTATAGTGACTCTTCCTGCTTCAGACTCCGTCTCCTTTCATAGGATCATAGATTCCATGTATCTTCCCTTTCTTTTGTCTCTCTTCTGAAATTTCCCAAGTATCTATATACCCACTTGAGTATATGCATAGATCTTGTTTTTACACAGTGGTCCTTTCTGTAAGCATCTAGAGATGCTTATTTCACTGAATAGAATAACTTTGAGATCCTTTCCTATTAGCACGCAGAAGTCTCACTTTTTTTCAGTAGCAGTGGTATCGTTTACCTATGGAGAAAATTTTATGTGATGCTTTTTGTTACAAAAAAAATATGGCTCTCAACATTCTTCTAAATCTGTTTTTTTTTTTTTTCATTTTTGTGTTACAATATGTGAAAAAGTGAGACATGCAAGTCACGGCTTTGTGTTGGGCTTTATTCTCAACCCTCATAGAGAAGTTCGTTGGGTTATTTTGGCTTTTCTGTATTCCATAGATTCTTTACTATGTTGCCTGAAAGACTATGCTTTATTTTTCCTGTTTGACACTATCTCTCTCTCTCCCTCTCTCTTCCTCTCTCTCTGAGAAGCCCTTTACCAAGTGCTTTGAAGCAAGACAGTTTGTAAGAGTAAATTGCCTTGCAGCATATAACACAAAGTATTCATTAGTATGAATGTTTTTTTCCAAGGTAGACATACAATGCCCATTCAAAAAGGAGTTGCTTTTTTTCATACCTTAATAAGCAGTTCCTTAAAACATAACCTTATCTGCATTATATGTGGCTTATTATAAGCTAAAGAGATGAAATATCAATCATACTGCTTTAGAACTCTTGTCTTTAACTCTCTGTGTTTTCTACGAAGAAACTACTATCCTAGAACTACCAGAATTATTTTTCAGCTTCCTTAAAAATGTATCTAATGTCCCTTATCTAATACTTGTTAAAACCTTTTAATATGTACCTTCCATTCTCATATTGTTTTATATCCTTTCCTTTTGAGTTTCTCATCTCTAGGGCAACTTTTCTTATTGCAGTTCACATTTTAATTTCTTTTTTTATCCCCTCTTGGGAAGGAAGGACAGCCATATATGAAATAATATTTTGAGCCCTGCACCCTTTAAATATTTAGTGCACATTATAATCACAGTAAAGACAAAACTCTGCGAGTGGATTCTTGTTTCCTTAGCTGCTTTGCTTCTGTTCATTTTTTGAAACATGAATGTCAAGCATTTTGTGATTAATGGTCATATTATTATCATTAGTGAACTCCATAGGGAAAGGTAGTAGGGTTGAAAGGCATGGGGGAAAATGCCAGGAGTTTTAGGGCCAGTGCATTAAGGGAGGAGGGCTGGAGAGATAAGCAAGTGAGTCCTACTGTCCCATTTTTGAGCACCCCACTTACAAATCAAGGATATTTGTGTTCTAATCTTTTAGCAACCACCCAATTTGCACCCCTTCAGAGTGAAAATACGAGTGACGGTGACACCTGAGAGGAACGGTCAAAACTGTTATCCACATGCTCTAGGGCATGCTGACTGGCCTCCTTACACCTGCTCAGTTCTCCTGGGCATGACATTTCTGTACTCCAAGTATCCATTATGCTCAGAAGCACATAAAGTATAAACAGTTATAACAAATATCTTTAGACTAAAATAGAAGGCAGCTCTTCTCTCTGTTGTTTTCAGGAGATTTTGTACACCATCCTGGTAAGAGCACCGGCTTTAAAGTCAGACCAACCTTAGATTAAATTTCTCTAAGGCAGCTGTTAAAGACATCGCCATAATATGCCTGAATCCCTTAGAATATTCGGTGAATATTTGTACCTTTCATACTTTCCTCAAAGAGAACTTGGGGAAAATTGCATGAAGTGCTCTCAGTCTGTGGTGATAAGTTTAAGAAGTTCAATTACAGGGGCTCCTGGGTGGCTCAGTCGGTTAAGCGTCTGATCCGTCCCAGGTCACAATCTCACAATTCGTAGGTTCGAGCCCCACGTCGGGCTCTGTGCTGATAGCTCAGAGCCCGGAGCCTGCTTTGGATTCTGTGTCTCCCTCTCTCTCTGCCCCTCCCCTACTTGCATTCTGTCTCTCTCTGTCTCTCAATAATAAATAAATGTTAAAAAAAAATTTTAATAAAAAGAAGTCCAATTACAAAGTTAATCTAAAGTTAAAAAATAGCTCTTACTCCAAGAGATGCATCTTCCTCAGATTTTTAGCAGCATTAAGTCAGGCTGTGTGTTTGGATCGCTTAGGCTCCCCCACCCCCCCTCCCTCCACCCATCTTTCACCCCCTGTTTCTGTGATTCCCTAGGACACACAGGACTCAGAATACAGTCCTACTCATGCTCATAGCTATCATTTATTACAAAGTAAAGAAGCAAAGAGAAAGGACAGGTGGGTGAAATCCAGAGAAAACTAGGTATAAGCTTCCACGAATCCTCTCCGTCTGGAGTCACACAGAAAACACATGATTCCTCCAGCCCTGAGGTGTGACACATGAGAAATGGCACCTATGAGGGAAGTCTAGGGTTTTTGTGGTGGGTCAGTGGCACCTTTTGTCTGACATACAGCAAGTTCAGTCTCTGAGAATGAAAGCAAATCTTCGGTAGAAGCCGTATGGTTTGCCCAAATGGTTTAGGCAAGGGGGACTACTCTTATCACTTAAGGAAAGTTCTCCTTAGTGTAGGAAACTCTTTACCATTCATGTTCCTGGACACCAGCCAAGGGCAGACCTTGCAAGGAGAGCGGTCTCAAGCTGATTTGTTTCTGCGTAAGTTGTTTCCACACCACAGCAGAGAAGCACCTTGGGAAAAGGTTCAAGTAGTGATAGACCAACATGAACAGTTAAGTCCATCATTCAAAGACTACTTCTGCCCTACACGGACATTACAATGCTGCCCATAAACAATTGCTACAAACATTTCAGACATATATTGAAAAACAGTTTTCCAGATAAAACCTTGTAATTATCAGTGGTTCGCAGTCTGATACATTTACAAGTTAGTTACATTCTATTATTCATCACTGGCAAAAAATCTAATCCAGCAGGGGAAATGGGATAGATCTAATATTGCATGCATAAACACAAGCACTAGAGAACAGATTAAACCAGCCACACAAAACAATACAAAAAGCATCTTTTCTCCCAAAATAGGTTTTTTTCCCCTTTCCTACCTTGTCAGAAGCAAAATTTATGATTCTGAAATTACTTGTGCATTCTACTGGGCTTTGGTCATTAGAATGTACTCATACTTTACTGACCCTTCCCTGATACTGTTTTTTTTATAGTCTCCTGTTAACACTATGTGCACTTTTTGATGAATGATAAACAGGTTTTGCCTGAAGAAAAAGATAAGCCTTCTTTACGTATGGCCAGAATCCCTACAAGAGAGTGGAAAGTGCCCCCAATTCTTTTCTCCTTCCTTCTTCAAATCTTCCTTCCAATAAAGACAAGTACTTAACTAGCAGACATTTTCCGGGCACTCGGCATTGCTAAAGATGAGAGAAAGGGTAGAATCTTTGCAGCTGGGGTCCCTTCTACCCGTTCCACCCCATCCACACCTTACGTGACATAAATGATTCTTTTTACAGAATGACTATTCAGGTCAATGGGTGCCTTTCTTTCCTAGGCTGCTAAGACAGATGACGTGTCCCTGGAGATGTTGTCCTACATCTGTAGACCCTTCGGAATCGTGGAACAGGAAATTGCATTAGCAATAGCGACCATGAGAATAATTGTTGATGAACTTTGTTGAGGGCTTAATATGTCCCCCCCGTGCTTGAAGTACATTATGTATGTAACGTCATTGCACTGTCTTAGTGAACTCGATGATGTATGTTTTTATCATCATAATTGCTATCTTCCCCGTCTCAAGGATGAAGAAACTGAGGCAAGGACAGCTTAATTACTCAGTCATCCTGGGGAGGAACAGTGTAGGATCACGGACTAGCACCAATACTGAATGTCCTATTGTAGCTTGATTTTTGCATCACTGTTCTTATGTGTGTCTGCCTGGATGATGTAGGCGGGGGGATAGAAATGTGTTTCTTTGTATATGTATTATTTGTGTGTGTGTGTGTGTGTGTATGTGTGTGTGTGTGTACATATATTCCTACCAAAATACATACCTTAAAACCTTTTAAAAATACTTTAAAATTTTTGAGAACAGCAGTCAGTTAAATCCATTTTAAGCCAAAATGTATTGAGCTAGCGTTTCAATAGCTGCTTAATTATGTTACAGTATTTGTCTTGAAGTTTCTCATTTTATTCCTAAGATAGAGACAAAACAGAGATGAATGTTCTAGGTAAGAGCTTAAATCGTTTGTTTTAATTTAAACTAATTATCATATTCAGTTCATTCTAGTCCTTTTTGGGTCCAGATATCACACATCCAAAAAGATAATATTGTTTTTCAGGAAGACTGCAGACTTGCCCTCCATGATGATGAAAAAGATTATGTATAGATGCATCTTTAAATATGTACTTTGCAAGTTTTCACTTCCAAAGTCATATTTATTTTGTGACTTGGAAATAAATAGTTAAGATAGTCTTCAGTGGAAATGGTTTAGTTCAGTGCCATCTGAATCGGGGCAAATATTCTTGGTAAGGGCCAGAGAGTAAATATATTTTAGTCTTTAGAGGCCAAACAGTATCTGTCACAATTTCTCAACCCTGCCATGGTAAGCAATATTGAATGAATGAATGAATGAATGAATGAATGAATAAATAAATAGGGCTGTAAATAAGTGAGGCTGTGTCCCAATCAGATTGTATTTATGGATGCTAAACTTTGACCTTCATGTAACTTTCATGTGTCACAAAATTTTATTCTACTTTTGATTGTTTCCAACCATTCAGAAACATAAAAAACTGTTCTTAGATCTGATCCAGTCATTGGCCAGAATTTTGCCCAAGAGCCATATCTGGATTGCTTCACCCTGCTGAGCACTTTTACTTTGCTTTCGGTTATAGATCGTGATCATAAAATATGAAACTGACGTTGTAAACTTCGTATACTCTAACCATATCTTAGTTAATTAAGAAATGCCAATAAATGTAGGACGTCTACTGCCAAACCACATGGTAAGTGATAATTACAGATAACTATGTCTGTGTGTTACTAACAAATATATAATTTCATTCAAAATGTTTTTTTTTCCCCTGAGGCTAAAATATGTTACATCAGCAAAAATATTTTCTAGGGGAAACCAGTTCTTGAATATGTCCCATTTGTAATGTAATCTAGCTTGTATTTGATGGTATATATAAGTCTTTCATAGAAGTAGTATTCAATAAATAAGCAAATGCAAACATTATCCTCATTTTAAGGAGGTAATAACTGATATTCATGGAGGTTACATAATTTACCCAAGGTCTCGAAACATTTAACCAGCAATGCCTGGATACACCCCAGTTCTTCTGACTCCGAGACATGTTGTCTCCTAAAAACGCTAACATTTAATTGACTGTTTTAACAGACATATAGACTGGTTACCAATCTTGTTGAACCTCTTCCTACTGTAATTATTTTTTAATCGAAGGATTGCGTGTTTTGAAGGTTCCTAAACACCAAACTGTATAAACTAATGAATAATTTTCCTGGTTAATAACAGTGAAAACACTTAGGGCTTCCTCTGATCAAGAACCAGAGACAACATAATTCCATCAACATAATTCCGTTCAAAAAAGGGAACTTTGCAGTTTAGTTAATCCATTCATTCTCATTATGGGCAATAGTAAGTGTTGTGTTTGGCTCTTTGAAATATTAAAACTAAGCCAAAGGCTCCTGTGTCTATTTTTGTAGACTAGAGTCAGAAACTCTATAATTGTTCTACTTTTCAACATTAGTAGAATAATAGTATACTGTTCAATTTTGAATGCAACTTAAGGAAAGTATTTCCCCTGGGAGGAGGGGGTGGGTGTTGGATAGGCTTGGCAGAAGTTGGTTGTGACAGTTCGCTGGCCAGAGAAATGCCAAATCAGGCGACACATATGTTCTAGCAAGATTTCTTCCATTTTGTGCATATAATCTCACAGATCCTTAGGACTGGAAAGACCTTTATTATGCTCATCTAGCAGCAATTTGGATAGAAATACCCTCTAGTATCTCTGAAAGTCATCATCCTCTTCTTAAGCATCTTCAGTGTATTGGGAGCTCACGTTTTGACAGTTTTAGTTATTAAGGAGTGTCTCCTTGGGTCTCATTTAAGTCTGTGGCCCTGAAACCTCCATTTGTTATTTTTAGCTCTGCTGTTTGGGACGACTCTGCTCAGATCTACCTTCTCTTATATGTAAAAGTTGCTGAAATTATTCTTCATAAGATATGATTTCCTTGTTTCTTACCATAATAACTATAGCTAACATTTATTAAGTGCATACTATTTGCCGGAAACAATTCTGTATGTTCTGTGTGTGTCAATGATTTCATTTTCATAATGAGCCATGAGGTTGGTTCCATCTCATAATGAGGAAACTGAGTTATAAGGCTTAATAGCTATACTAAAGTCACACAAATGGTTAGTGAGTCACTAGTTTGTTACTGACTGGAAGATTCAGATAGCTGGTTAGTGGGGAGCCAGGATTTGAATCCAAACAGTCTAGCCTCCAGGCCTGAGCCACGAACCCCTAGATTAATACATTTCTTTTTATGCCTTATTAAATCCTTGGTCAATGGATCATATCCCTATGGTTCGAAATTCTTCCAAAGTGGCTTTCCCAGGATCTGAGAAGTGTACTTACTAGAACGTCAAACATTCCTCTTCCTCGTTCTCTGGTGTCTCATGCACAGAACAGCCGTAAATTCCCAGTCTTTAAAGGTGGCCAAGATAGCCCTTCCTGACTTTGTTGTTATACTGAACAGTCATTAAAAACAGTAAGTCTTGTTCAATGGCCCTGTTAAAAAAAAAAGTAATCAAAATATAGAAGTTATTCTGAACAAAACAAATTCTTAGCAGTCAACACGGAAATGTCAGACTCACAGACTCTGCCTCCTCGCTGACTTGGAAAAAAAAATGTATATTCAAGGGAAAAAAAGTAAATCAGAAGATCAAGAGGTGGTGTTTTCTGTTAAATAATGATTAAATGGAGAAAGTTGCTTTTATAGTTTTTCAGAGAACATCTTGCTATGGATTATCATCTTGAATCATGTTTACTATTTTTACATACTGAGAAACTCAAGGCGCTATTTTTCTTTCTTGCTTCAGTGAGTTCAGTAGGATAAATGCATTCTGTGTGTGTTGATCATTCAGAATTCTACCACTCTTTATCTTCCTCTAAATATAAATTCTCATCCTAAAACACTGTAAATGTAGAAGCCATGGAACCAAAAATTATATGGGATGTTCCTAGGTGATCAAAAAAAAAATCAATCTCTTTCAAGTAATTTTGACAGTATCTGTTATAGTGGGAGCAATACTGCTCAGATAGTCAAAAAATAACAGTTCTGTACATAACTGGTCACTCACTCACCTCTTCCCGCATTTGGTGCTAGGAAGGAGGGGGATTCCATTTAGTTCTTCAGTTGTATCATTAACTCAATTTTTGTTGCGACTCCTATTTTTAAAGTGTGAAGAGCAAAACCCAAATAATAGGAGAAAGCATTTAATTAGTTACGGTCTCTTTAGTAGAGCTCACGGTGTTGGTGTTGGGTTCGTAAGAAATCTAGGTCTGGCCGTGCCACTTGGCTTTGGAGCCCTGAGGCGGACGTACCCTTGTTAACGCAACATTGTACCATGAACAGGGCCAACTCTTCGCAGAGACTGAACTAATGAAAAATCAACTCGTGCCCCTAACAACTGTGTTTGGAATGGCTGGGTTTTTCTCTCTCTTTTTTTTAAGAAGCATTTTGCCCTGCCAAACATCAGTAATCTATTGTAATTGCTTTTGTTTTGACTACGAAGTATTTGTCTGGTTCAGAACGTAGGGTGATTAATGATCTCAATATCTGTGTGTGCTCTGCCAAATTGAATTTAGTATATTTGTACAGGTGATCACTCTGGCCTCTGTATACACAGAAAGCAAATTAATAATTAAAAACCGATAAGCTACCTGGTGGTCATTTTTAACTTAATTTATTGAGGCTTACGCCCACACCTTATAATTCAGAATTCCACTTCAGTGACTCTAGAGCCACGGTGATCCAGGAATGGAGAGTAGAAAGAGGAGTGAGACGAACCTCCTTAAACACAATAAAACCTGCAGTGGGAAAAATTCCGGGGTGGGGGGGTGGTTAGGGATGTAGTCTGAAAAAGATCTCGCGAGAGATCTCACACCTCTTTTTTTCATAAAATCATCTCAACGATATGCATTTTTTTTCCCTGATGGAGTAATGCAGAAGATGAGAGTAACAACAACAGCAAACAAACAAGATAACAAAGAAGAAGACAAGAGTTCATAGAAGGTTATGAAATGCTTCTCTCTACAGATGGCCCCTGTGCCCACTGTGTTGTCGAGTGTGATATGAACAACTGTAAAAACCTCCAGGGCTGAGCCTTGTATCTCTTGCTACACGGTGCCTGGTGTAGAAGAGAACTCAGTGAGGATACGTTGAATGTAGTGGTGCCTGGGTGGCTCAGTCGGTTAAGCGTCTGACTTTGGGTCAGGTCATGATCCCGTGGTTTGTGAGTTTGAGCCCCAAGTGGGGCTCTGGGCTGACAGCTTGGAGACTGGAGCCTTCTCGGGATTCTATGTCTCCCTCTCTCTCTGCCCCTCCCCCTCTCACGCTTTGTGTGTGTGTGTGTGTGTGTGTGTGTGTGTGTGTGTGTGTCTCTCTCTCTCTCAAAAAGTAAACATTTAAATTTAAAAAAAAATAAGAGAAAGGACATTTATTTTTGTCACACATACCCTTCATTTCACAAATGATCCTTGAGGATTAGTGCCCGGTGTTCACTGTAGCATTAAACTGCTTTTTTTTTTCTTCTTTTTTCTTTCTTTCTTTCTTTCTTTTCTTTTTTCTTTTTTTTTTTTTTTTTGGCCAGATACCATTTTAATCTAAATCTGCAGGAGCTATTCACAAGAGAATTACCCTGTGAGGTTACATTTGGATTGGTTTTACTCAAAAAAGTGACATAAAAATAGGAGACAAAGTATTCAACAGAATTTCTAAAAGGCAAGCTTATTAGGTTTCTTATGTATTAATGTGACTAAAGCATTAATGGTGCTTTCCCGGATTTTACACTGTCGTGAACACACGATGTCAGGAGATGCTCTGGACTCATGAGCTAATTTTTACAACATTCCTAAACTTTCAGGCATGATTTAAAATTACTTGCACCTTAGGGGCGCCTGGGTGGCTCTGTCGGTTAAGCAAGTCATTTTTCGGTGGGGGTCGTGATCTCACAATTCGTGAATTCCAGCCCGGCGTTGGGCTCTGTACTGACAAGTGCGGAGCCTGCCTGGGATCCCCTACTCTCCTTCTCTCTCTCTGCATCTCTCCTGCTCATGCTGTTTCTGTGTCTCTTTCAAAATAAAGAGATAATTAATGAATTAAAAAGTTACCTGTCCCTTGTAGCTTCTTATAATTCCATAATTCTCAAAATGTACGCTAATTGTCTAAGTTTCTTTACGAAGCATGATGGACAACAGGGTTTGAATGCAAGGTACACTTCAGGAAAGGTGTGAGCACACTTTTCTGAGCGGGTAAGGGAGAGCATTTCAAGTAAATTTTGGGGGTTCCTCGGTGGCTCAGTCGGCTGAGCGTCTGACTCTTGATTTCGTCTCAGGTCATGATCCCAGGGTCGTGGGATCCAGCCCCTCATCAGGCTCCGTGCTGAGTGTGGAGCCTGCTTGAGATTCTTTCTCTCTCCGTCTGCCCCTCTCCCCCACTTGTGCTCTCTCTCGCTCTCAAATTAAAAAAAAAATAATAATAAAAATTTAAAAACCCAAATTTTGAATAAAACTCTATGTAGATTAAAAAAAAATAGAAGATGATACTGTTAATAATGGTGCCACAGTGATGTAGTTTCCACTTAATTATTACAGCAATATAGTCAATGTTAGGGACAGGAGCAATAGAAATTATAAAAGAATAATTAGCATGCCATTACAGTAAGTTAGCAATTTAATATTTATTGTTTTTTACTCAATTCCTGGAAAAACTGGTGGCCTTTCACAGTGGATTGAATTCCCTAAAGGTACCATGTGCTCGGGCGTCACCTGCTTAGCTCAGGACGGCCCATGTCCAAAGGCACCAAAGAGACTATGGTGTGTATCCCCTTCCCAGCATGTCATGTGACTCAGTAGCCCTGAAGGCTCCATGTTTGATGCAGAGAATCAAAGGTGTATAAAGTGAAATTTCTGCTTTTGAGGAATTTATGGAATAAAGGAGATAGACATTTTATATGACAAAGACTCTCATGGTCAAAGGGTTAATTAAATTGCCTTTGGTCAAATATAGCTAGTGAGAAGAGTGTAGAATATCTGGAATTTGGATGTTTTAACTTAAAAATTGGTGTTAGTAGCATCATATTGTACTGATTTCTCTTAACCCAGAACTTTATATCGAGAATATGATAATTTTAGTAATTTTTTAAAATAAATTATTTAAAAAAAACCCATGTACCATTGTAAGATACTATGTAGTAATATGCTAGTACAAACTGTTTGCAGATTCTGATGAGAAACATATGCTCAGCGTTTTATTAGTTTTTATTTTAGTTCGGCTTTTTGTGACTTTTAGTTGAAATAACCTTGCGCCTTTGTGAAATGCAGTCTTTAAGAGAGCATGATGTGGCAACAGTTAGACTTTACATCTAATCTCCTCTCCATCCATTGTTTATTGGCTCCGAAAATATCTGGTTGAATTTTTTAACCTCAGGTCCTTGCACAGAAAGGGGAATCGGTAAGACCTGTGTTTCAGATAATATTATTACCTAAGCACTTAGTGCTTCTGAGAGACTCAGTAAATTGTGTGTGTGTGTGTGTGTGTGTGTGTGTGTGTGTGTGTGTGTGTGATGTGTGTTAAACATTTACAGTAATTCCCTTTAATCCATGGGAGATAAGTTCCAAGATCCCCAGTGCCTGGGTAGTCCCAAACCCTGCATATGCTATGTTTTTTCCTATACATGCATACCTATGATAAACTTTAATTTATAAATTAGATACCGTGAGAGATTCATAGCAAAAACAATAGAATAGGACAATAATAACAATATACCTGTAATAAAATTATGTGAACGTGGTCTCTCTCTCTCTCTCTCTCTCTCTCTCTCTCAAAATAACTTACTGGACTGTACTCACCCTTCTTGTGAGGATGTGAGCTCATGTGATGCCTGTGTGATGAGATGAAGTGAGATGGGAGATGTAGGCAGTGTATTGACCTACTGACAACGAAGGATCATATGTCAAAGAAGGATCATATGCTTGTAGCTTTTGACTGCTGGTAACTGAAACTGTAGAAACCGAAAGGGTAGAAATGGAAGAACTTCTGTATTTACAAGTACGTATTTCAGACCTATGTATTTAATGTTTTCATTTGAAGACATGGTGCAGGCAGTCATTTCCTCTCCTCGCAAAATGATGTAGGCATGGCATCGTATATTCCAAAGAATTGATTTAGCAGGGCGCCTGGGTGGCTCAGTCGGTTAAGCGCGCAGTTCGTACTTTCTTGACTTTTGTCTCAGGTCGTGATCTCGTGATGCTGAGATCCAGCCCACGTTGGGCTCTGCCCGGGGCACGGGGCCTGCTTAAGAATCTCTCCCTCTCTCTCCCTCTGCCCGTCCACAACTTGAGTGTGCATGCACGCCCTCTCTCTCTCTCTCTCTCTCTCAAAAAAAAAAAAAATAATAATTAAAAGAAATAAAAGAGTTGATTTAGGAAATAGGGGTGAATAACAATAAAAGCATATCTGCAGGGGCGCCTGGGTGGCTCCATCAGTTAAACATCTGACTCTCGATTTCGGCTCAGGTTATGATCTCACAGTTTGTGAATTTGAGCCCTGCATCAGGCTCAGCACTGACAGCGTGGAGCCTGCTTGGGATTCTCTCCCCCCCGCCCCACCATCTCTCTCTGCCCCTCCCCTGCTCCTGATAACACACACACTCTCTCTCCCCTCCCCCATCTCTCTCAAATAAATAAATAAATAAATAAATAGTATGTCTGCAGTAAGTTGTTTTGGTCAAACCCAAGGTAAATAGCTAGTAAATGATGTACTTTATAAGTATATCCCAAGTTTTGGCTGAATCTAAGGCCTAAACTTGTTTAAATTTCCATCTATTGAACACATTTCCCTTATACTGCATATGAGTTATTCAGAGAAGCTATGACAGCTTAGGGAATGTCTGGAACATTCTGAATTTAGGGGCACCTGGGTGGCTCAGTCAGCTGAGCGTCCGACTTTGGCTCAGGTCACGGTCTCATGGTCCGTGGGTTTGAGCCCCGCATCAGGCTCTGTGCTGACAGCTCAGTGCCTGGAGCCTGCTTCGGATCCTGTGTCTCCCTCTCTCTGCCCCTCCTCCACTTGTGCTCTGTCCCTCTCTCTTTCTCTCTGTCTCTCTCTCAAAAAAAAAAAAAATAAACATTAAAAAAAATTTTGAATTTAAAGTATGGAAGATACTGATAATCTCCTGTAACAAGTGCCATGTATCCCCATTAGAATGGAATAAACCATAGGTCTAAATCAGAATCCTTTGGAGAGTTTATGTTATGGTGGGAAAGTGAGTAAAGTTTCTATGGTCCCTTTGTGCAAATTGGTAATTCTTGAGTTACTTACAAAACAATGTCTGAAACATAGATATACTCTTCTGCTGTTGAGACTGTTTGGCAGGTATGTGTAGAGAGTTCAAGTATAAAACACTTAGTTACTAGCAATGGTGAGACGTGACGATATATGTTGTACTGGTGACCGTAAAAGTGGGTATAGTTCTTGAGATGATATATTTGGAAGCACCACATCTATTATGAAAAGTTTCATCTTGATATATATTCCAAATTTAATATAAACACGAATCTTGTTTTCAAGAGAAATAAGAAGCTAAATCGTCAGAATAAGCAGATTAAAAAAATTATTCCAATTTAAAACTCTTATTAAAATCCAATAGATGACAAAAAGCAAAATGAAAAATACTTATAGGGATGTAAAAGCAACAACAACAACAGCAACCACTTTAGAGAAAACCTAAACCACAAAGAAGATTGTCTACTGAAAATGGAAATTTCTAAAATTTAGTAGGTATTTTTCAGAATCCAACCTTGATTTTGAAATATGTACTACAAAATAGTTTATGGAATTTCTTACATAGTGCAATATAAAGAGATTGGTACATGAGCTCTATGGAGCATTAAATATATACATGTTATTCAGTGATGTTAAAGAATGGAAATATAATGAAACAGGAGGCTAAGCTGACTTCCCTTTCGACAAGTAATATCAAAGGCTGGCATTATTCATGCTAACGTTGTAGAAATACTGGAAGGAAAAGAATCCCTTTAAAGTTCCCAAACATCAAAACTACTCCTTCAAAAACATAGAAACAGCTCATATGCGTATGGGTGATTTGTATACGAACACAGAATAAAATAACAACTGCCATATTGAATCAAAACTACATTTTATGGTGCCAGTATTTCATCTTTAAGGTGCCTGGAGATAATTTTGGCATCTTTTTATGATTCTCCAGTGTGTTTCTATCAAAATTCTATCGTTGAATTATAAGCACATGGCTTAAGTTCCTTCTTATCAAGCAAAAGCTTATTTAAGTTGGTATTTCCCAAATTGTGCCTCATAAACACTTAATTCTATAAAATACCACACTAAAAAACAATTTTGGACTCAAATGAGTTGGGGAAATGCTTCATTTTAAGAGTCCTAGTTGGACACGGGCGAAAAGGCATTAGTGCTCACCAAACATGAGCTCGCTTGTTTATATTTGCCAGTCCCATGGGGTACTGGCATATGTGACCAGTTATAACCAAAAAACTGTGAGCAGAGTGAAGTAAACGTCACAATAAGACATTGGAAAATGTGAGCTAGACATTAGTGTCTGTTTTGTTTTGTTGTTTGTTTGTTTCCCTTTTCTTCCCATGGTGATGAAGGAGGCCCCGTGTTACAGGTGATAGAACTACAAGATGGTGGTGTCTCCACTGGCCAGGGATTTTTGTGGACGGAGAGCATCCCTGCTATCCTGTGATGGGCATGTAGTGTGAATGGTGAATAAACATTTATTGTGTTAAGTCACTAGAGTGCAGAGTTTGTTGTCAAGATATAATCTAGCATATTTTGACCTAGCATATATTGAATATATAATGCATATTAGTTAATAAAAGCTCTTAGAAGTCCTATAGTAAAGGGAACTCTTAGGCTGTTTCCCTGTTACATCCCAAACTTATGTGATGGTAGAATCTTATTTTTTCCCCAGAATCTATTCATATCCCTTTGGTCTGGTGTTCTGTGAAGCAGCTTATGAAACACTGGTTTTAAATGCTTCTTCACCCTACGTTTTCATGCTCTTTAATGGTATGGATCAAGCGCTTTGAGGGTTTACTATCCACGGCATAAGAGAGTGAAGCAGTTTCTTTTATTTGCCAAATATTACTTTCAGAGTTTGGGGATACATATTTATAATGAATGGAAAATCCATGGCCATGTTTGTATTTCTTGTGTTACTCTGCATTGTAAACACATCTTGTCTCATCCTTCCACCTGTTCAGAGTGTAGTCTATTCTTGAAATAATAACAGTAATGACAAAAGAGCCTCTTGAAGTGGGCCAAGTCTTTGATGGACTTGATTGTTCTTTTCTGGATTTTTCTGAGTTTTCTTGTTCATAATTGGGATACAAAAGCCTTTTCTTACAATGTTTTACAGTATGTTTTTCTGTTGAGCTTTTGGTGGTATCTCTAAAAATTTAGACTGGGCACTTAGAGAACATTGGAAAAATAGGACTTCATTGTGCTTCCTGGTTCTCTTTCAGGTAGAAATCTGTTGACTCTAGCCTGTCATCTGAAATGTAGTTTTCCTGTTCCTCTAAAACTATTACTATTCTTCAGCCTGTCCATATACACTGAGAAGCTGTTCCTCTGATTTATTTTCAAAATCAATGTAAGATAATCTAGAATCTTTGGTATTTCATCATATTTTTCTGGATCATTTATTAAAAGTAGTACAGTTCCAACTCCAATGGTTGGAGTATCTGCCATTGATACGTCTTTCTTCTTTTTCTTTTTCTTTTTTCTTTCTTTCTTTCTTTCTTTTTATTTATTTATTTATTTATTTATTTATTTTTGCCTAGCGAGGACATTTCTGCTTAGAGAAGAGAATATTTATCCCTTCCTTACATTTCCTGTGCTTACAGTAATTACTTTTTAAAAAACTTTCTCTCTAATTTCAAGGCCATGCACCAGTATTAATCTACCTCTTCTTCAATATGTCATGCTTGCTATTTAGTGGATTACCTATTGATGTAGGCATCACTGATTTTGCTTGATATAAAAATAAGATTTGCTTGATAGTTTATCCTCATATCAGTTTTAGAGCCAATGCCAGGCTTACTCCTTCCTTTAATGAAAGAGAGAAACAGAGACAGAGAGACAGAACATGAGCAGGGGAGGCGCAGAGAGAGAGGGAAACACAGAATCCGAAGCAGCCTCCAGGCAGGGCTCAAACTCATGAACTGTGAGATCATGACCTGAGCTGAAGTTGGACACTTAACCGACTGAGCCACCCAGGCGCCCCACTCCTTCCTTTTAATACAGATATTTATCAAGGCACTTGATTGTCTTTTGTTTTGTCTTCTCTTCCTCAGATGTCATATCTGCTTCCTTACCTTCCACCATTACTTCCAAGTGGATGACTTGGAAATACATGTCCCATCCAAACCTAATTTTATCAACTCACCCCATATTTCCAGGTGCTCCCAAACAATCCAGCAGAATCTACCAGTACATCCACTTTTCAGATTCAAATCTGACACGTTCCGCAGCTCACCACAAAGTGCAATTTCCTTTTTCCTTACATCTATGTAAAAGTAGTATAACTACTGTCTTAGTCACATACATTCCAACTTACTTACCTCCTTTGGAGGAGTTATTTAAAAAATCATCTTGGGGCACCCAGGTGGCTCAGTTGGTTGAGCATCTGATTCTTGGTTTCAGCTCAGGTCACGATCTCACGATTCCTGGGTTTGAGCCCCGTGTCGGGCTCTGTGCTGACAATAGGAAGCCTGTTTAGGATTCTGTCTCTTCTTCTCTCTGCCCCTCTCTTTCTCTCGCTCAAATAAATAAAGATTTAAAAAAAATAATCTTTCCTTGTGTTGCATGCATTCTAAGCATATGTTCTGTATTTGTTGGGTAATTCCACATCAGATACTCTGTTCTGTTGTCAACATAGCTCTATTAGAATTTGCCCAACCAGTTTGTCTCACTCTTGGATTGATTTTGAAAACATGGACCTTAGCAGTAAGAAGCTTGGTGGAGTAAAAGTAAATATAAAGGTCACATGTGGGGATTGGAAGTCACACTGGTTAGATGGTCAGTATGTTCATCTTTCATCAGAATCTCTGGGGAACCATCTGTACTTAACTTCCCGCCAAAACTGTTATCTGTGTAAATATTTCACAATTTCACATTGTTTAAAGTTTACTGATGGAAGAGCTAAAGCTACTTACCATTTAACACCAAATTCAATATTTAACATCAGATGTAATACCAAATCTTTCAAAATATTAACAATCCTAAAGAGTCCACACCTCACTTACAGGAATATAAGCAAATACATATTGCTGATTGTGTTATCATTATTATTTCATATCAGTCGCTTGTCCAGGTAACTGAAAAACTCCATTTTAGAATTTGAGACAGGGACATGCTAGCTCTGTGAGGCATAATCTTCATTATCAAATAGCTAATGTGACAGTTCAGTGCACACTCAGGATGTCGCACAATTCGTTTTAGTTCCCACCGGATGTAAATCAAAAGGTGACATTGACAGCTTGTCCTGGGTTCCTAAATTAAGAGCCAGAAATTTAGGCATTATTTCACTAACTCATACAGTAAATAATTTGTGGAGAGCACAGAGGTTATCATAAGATATGCTCAATAATGTTTTAGACCTTGGGGCGCCTGGGTGGCTTAGTCGGTTAAGCGTCCGACTTCGGCTCAGGTCACAATCTCGCGGTCCGCGAGTTCGAGCCCCGCGTCGGGCTTTGGGCTGACAGCTCAGAGCCTGGAGCCTGCTTCCGATTCTGTGTCTCCCTCTCCCTCCCCAGTTCATGCTCTGTCTCTCTCTGTCTCAAAAATAAAAAACATTAAAAAAATTAAAAAAAAAATAATGTTTTAGACCTTTATTTAAATCATGTTGGTATAAAAACTTCAAATTAAAACTATAACCATAATAAGAGGTGTGCCTTTTGGTTAAAAACACATAGTGATGCAAGAACTTTTATCTAGCAGTCAACTTAAGAACTATGTCAAGCCCCGTTCTTCTGGGTTGGCAAAATACGTGTTTTTCTTGGGATTGTGGCTAAGTCTCAGGGGGGCTTACATTTTTCCAGACAATTAATATCCTTGTTGTCATCAGGGCATCTCTCTAAGTGTCCCAAGCAAGGTCCATCAGTCTTTATGATCCTCAGTTACAGATACTCTCATAGCCTTCCCTTCCTGTCCACATTTTTTGTGGTTCTCGCTGCTGATGATTACATGTTTGACCACGAACGCCATCTTTTCTTTCCATAATGCTGGATGTGAGTATCTACAAGATAAACCCATCTGCCTAAACCCAGCAAGCATAGTTCTCTGAGGTCTTGCTGACTCCCTGGGGTCTACTGGAGAGGATCCTCTTGGCTCTTTCATTTCCCAATCCTGAGTTTTTGCCACTTCTCACAGACCCTACCTGAGAAGGAAGCATAGGACAATTCTATCTACCCTCTTGTCACTGTGACTTGTGTCTGCTTCCCTCACTTCCTTGTCTCCAGCCAGAAGAAAGGGAAGCATAAAAGCCAGAGATTATCAGAGATGTATTGGTTTTCACTGTAACACCTCCTTTCCAGGAGGAGTTGAAGAAACAAAGGAGAAGGTAATGATGTTAATATTTCCCATCTTTGTTGTAACTTTCATAGTTCATCATACTCTCAAACATGACAATCATCTTAACGTATTTGCACATCCATAATCTACTGGACCTTCTTTTTCATTCTTCTGGAATAATTTCTCCTCTTGCTATAGTACTCGCTCTGAGAGTATTTTCAAATACTATTTGTATGCATATCTGTGTGTTGCAAAACTTTTGAAGTCTTAGATGCCTACAGTGTTTATTTAATCCTTAGTTTTAAATGATGAAATGGCTACATATAAAATTAGGGGCCACAGGTTCTTTCCCCTTTACAATTAGGAAGGTTAATCCTTTATCTTCTTGTGTTCAGAACATCTAATGTCCGTGTAAACTTGTTCCTTTGCTCCGTGTTTCTGAAAGCCTTTAGAATGTTTCTGTCTTCTTTATTTAGAATTTTCTATGATGCACCTAAGAGTAGGTTTTTAATTCCACCAATTATGTGTGTGTATTAGTTGCGAGAGACGTGTGAATGGGATCAAGGAAACTAGGGGAAGTCCTCAGAATCCATTTGGGGTGTGTGTGTGTGTGTGTGTGTGTGTGTGTATAACACCTTCTTCAAAACCTTGATCCTGCAGGCCCTTTGCCTCTTGGGAAAGCTCAATAGGCCAAAAGCTTTCCATGTTGAGTTGTTACCTCTTCAAGGCATCTCACCCCCAACTCAAGTGGGTGGTTCATCTTGATCAGGGGGAGGATATATAGAAATAGCCTGTGAGCAATGGAATAGAAATAGCCTGTGAGCAATAGTATAGAAATAGCCCGTGAGCATGATTTCTCCTTTAGTCCCTGCCTGTCCCACCCACCATTTTGTGGTGTGACACTTCCCCGACACAGCACGCCTACCCCACTTGGATCTGACGTGCTGACTGGATATAGCCCTCAGTATTCCAACAGTCACACTTGGGGCCCAGGGACTGAGGAGGTGCGTGTGCGCTCTTGGCATGCTTCCTTTCGATCCGTATGTCACAGTACAGCAAAACCTTGGATTGTGAGTAACTTGTTCCATGAGTGTTGTGCAAGACGAGGACCCATTTCTAATAAATTTTAACTTGATAAATGAGCGATGTCTTGAAATGTGAGTAGTACAGGATGCCAAAAGTCACATGATCACAACTGAGCCATTGGTTCTTGCAATTTGCTTTGATACACAAGTGCCTTGGATTACAAGCATGGTTCCAGAACAAATTATGCTCGCAAACCAAGGTTTTACTGTATTTTCCGATGTGCACGCCTAACCATGGCTTGTCCTTCTGATGGTTTGTCTTCATTGAAAATAAGAAGATGGGACGCCTGGGTGGCTCAGCTGGTTAAGCCTCTGATTCCTGGTATCAGCTCAGGTCATGATCTCATGAGTCATGGGTTCAAGCCCCATGCCGGGCTCTGCACTGACAGGGTGGAATCTGCTTGGGATTCTGTGTCTCCCTTTCTCTTTGCCCCTCCCCCGTGCTGCCTCTGTCTCTCAAATTAAATACATAAACATTGTTTTTTAAATAAGTCAATTTTTGAGGACGCTGAGTGAAAAGATTATACTCTACCGCCGTCTTTCCTCTGCTGCCTTGACTGAAAATGAATATATTTTACCACCAATTTTCCCCACTAGGGTTCGGTGGAAATTTCACAACCTTTTTAAGGAAAACAAACAAACAGTTGCGAGCAGTGTTCACGGCTTTTCCCTCCTCCTTTCCATTCAAATCACTATGCTTGCCTTCTGTGTTTAGAACTTTACGGGCTGCTGCTGAGATTCAGAGTGAGAAGTAACAGAAATGAGGACAACAACGTGATAACTTCTGTGAGCCCCAGTATTTGACCTTATTAAAATATTAACTCATTTAATCCACCTAAAAACTTGTATGTAACATTAATGATACTGGTAACATTGCCACTTTACACACGCAAGCAATGTTGCTTGGAAAATTAGCGAACCCCTGAATTTATTAGTAAGTAACAGAGCCATATTTTCTACGTTGGTTTTTCTGACTCCCAATTGTTTTTTAAAAACCAAAGCATTTGGATTTGAGGGCGGAAGAAGTTGACAGACCAGCTCTGTCAGCAGTGTGCCCTTTCATAAACCATGTAACTTGTCTATGCCTCAATTTTCTCAATTGTTAATTGAGAAGATGAAAGCCATTTCATAGTTGTTTGAAACATTAAGCCGAATTAAACCCAAAATGCATGTGGATATGCCTAGTGTCATCCACTGTGTTGGCGTTCGGTAAATGTTTGCTGAATTTGAATTTGCGGGAAATTAATCTATATTCCATGTTTTCAATAGAAAACCCTATTCGTAGCGCTGATGAGTTGTCATATTTTTCATGTTTTTTTCACAGTAAAATGAACTAGATTTACATGCATCGGAAACTTATCTAGTAGCAAGAAATACTTGAGTATTGATAAATAAATAATAATTTACTAATAATTTAAAGGATACAAGCAATGCAGAAGCACAGGTGAAACACAGAGTGATTTGGGATATCCCGTATGGATTCCAGGTCCTTCTTTTCTATATTAGACACATTTCCTGGACCAAAGTAAGAGATGAGCTATCTCAGTGAGGATTTCTGGCCACCTCGCATAGTGAGAGGTGTTATCAAACACCTGCATTCCACACTGAGATCATTCAAGGATTATATGACATTTTTCAAGGACCTATACCTCATAAATCTATACATTCTGAATGTGTTTGCTGTAAGTGATCGTATAAAAAGGGAAGCCTGCTAAAATAATTTCATAAATAAAGAATTTCTTCTACGCAAATATTAGTGTCTTTAACAGAAAGGATCAGGTTTTATACTGGAGTCACCAAAGTTTTTTTTGTTTGTTTGTTTTTTGTTTTGTTTTGTTTTGTTTTTTTGTTTTCCCCTCTGGAAGAGAAATAGATCATAGGCCTTGCTCAACTTATCCCCTCCACATGGCATAAATATAACTGAGATTGTTGTAATAAATATTGAGACAAGTATTGTAATCTCATCCTGAATGTCAAATGTTTTCAACTGTGAATTGAGGAAAACCAAGTCAAATAATCATATATTGAGTACCTGTTGTAAACGTGGTATACAGATATATGTATTCGAGACTGAAACCCCTTTTGATATCTAGAAATGCTTGCTTCCTGTTGAGACATGATCACATCTTAATTATTGAAACAGAATCCCTTATATAACATAAACCAAGAGGAAACAATTTCATATGAGGTAATAAAAGAATTCCCAAGAAGTTTTTCCAGATTACTGGCAGACTGAAGAATAGGATAAATAATTAAAAAAAAAACCCATTTATTTATTATTGAGAGATAGAGAGATGCAGAGCATGATCAGGGGAGACGGGCAGAGAGAGAGGGAGACACAGAATCCAAAGCAGACTCCAGGCTCTGAGCTGTCGGCACAGAGCCCGACATGGGGTTTGAACTCACAAACGGTGAGATCATAACCTGAGCCCTAAGTTGGATGCCCCTAGATGAAGAATTTTTTAATTGGTCAAGACAAGAAATCTTCTTCCCATTAGAGAACCAAATAACTGAAGTGGGCGGGTGTGTGTACATGTATGTCCGTATGTTTATCTCTTGAAGTCTCTTGTTGTTTGTGTGTTCACATTATCTGGGACATTTTTGAATATTCTATTTGAGTTTTAACAGTATTTCTGAAATCTGTGTTAAAGAAAGATAGCGTGTGATAGAGGAAAGCGGAGGAGGAAAGAACGAAAGAAGAATGAGTTAGTACTGGAAATAGAATTTACTAAAAGCCCACTTTCTAGCAGAAGTGATAGTAAGAGTTTCTTTTGTAAATGCTAGGTTAATTTGAAGTTATAGCAAGTATCTGTTGCTGCTTCTCTTTTTATTTATGTATTTATTTTTTAATTTTTTTTAACGTTTATGTATCTTTGAGACAGAGAGAGACAGAGCATGAACAGGGGAGGGGCAGAGAGAGAGGGAGACACAGAATCCGAAGCAGGCTCCAGGCTCCGAGCTGTCAGCACAGAGCCCGACGCGGGGCTCGAACTCACAGACCGTGAGATCATGACCTGAGCCGAAGTCGGATGCTTAACCGACCGAGCCACCCAGGCGCCCCGCTGCTTCTCTTTTTAAATAGAATTCTAATGTCTTGTGTAGGAAATTTATTGTTGGGGACCTCGAGAAGATGTGTTCTCTGAAATATCCTTCAGGCAATGCGATCAGTCTTGGCAAAATGACCAAGTTGCTTCTTGCTGATGGGTACATTGTGAAAGACAAGAACCACTTTGACTCCAGAGCAGAAAAGAGTCACAGATCTTTCTCATTAAATTAATTGATCTTGCATGAAAATTGAGAAAGATCGCCAAAGGCAAGGTGGCCCCCAGAGAATTCAGCTTGAAATCATGAGGCTACATGGATATAAAGTGCTTTTGTTTGAATAAAAATATTACGGTTTAGTAATAATCACGGTAATTGTGATGCAGTACAAAGTAAGCGTGTTGAAAACTGGAGAACCTCCTTGGTGGCAGTTGCTAAGTTATGATCAAAGGCTAAACCAAGGCTAAACCAAGGCTAAACCAATTCAGACGGTGGTGGCTGCGAACATTTTAATATTTCACTTGGTCGAATCATCTAGAGAAATCTCCTGTGTGAACTACAATCTAGAAATCTTTCCTTCAATGCACATGGCTGAGGGTGTGGCAGAAAAGAAGAAAAAAAAAGAAGTTATACTTACAAGCACTCTGGTGCTTTCCTAAGAACATGATGGTGTCAGATTCACATCAGTGAACATTTACTCTTAAAAACAAAGCCCTGTTACTTCTTGCCTAGGTGGTCACTGAGCTAAGGAAAAGGCCAGTTGGTTTTAGGGGGAGAAAAATGAAACGAAACATGTGAGACATTGAAACAGTGAGAAGTTGGTGAAGGCAGCTCTCAAGTGGGTTTTATCACATGCAGATTTATTTTTAACTCTGAATATTTAGTATTACACAGCACACTGGAGCCACTTTTGAAGGTTCTGATTTAGATGCCTGAGAGAAATCTAGTTGAAATATACAGAATACTCAGCCCATGAGTCTTGCCCTAGCTCAACAAAACATCTCATCACTTTTATTGTTTCATACCTGGGAAAAGCCCAAGAGAGATTCTGACTATGGAAGTAGACGGCTCACAACATTTTACCCAAGTTCAGCTCTGTATATAGAGCATTTTAACTTTTAGGCACATAATTTTTTCAAGTGTTCACAAACTAATGATTTATATTAACTGTAGGTTCAGTGTATACAAAGATCACACTTTTATTTTTAGTTCAGCTTTAAAAGCCATCTATTTTAAAGAGATAAAGACAATATTTTATAAACGTACTCGTCAACGTGGCTGAGAACATTGGTCTTGTTATGTTACTCAAGTCACATTTTAGATAATATGCCTCTGTTAGATTTATGCTGAATCTAAAATTTGGGGACAAATGTATTAACCTGATTTTAAGTGTTGCGGGGGGCCTAACTTTTATTGCTTAATTGAGAGTATATGCCATAACACAATTATCCCAAGAATATAGCTTCAGTGAAGGAGAGAAGATATTTTATTATCTCAAGGGCTGACTCTATTCTCTTTTCATATCAGGGGAAGGGATGTGCATTTCTGAGGCTGAATATTAGCAACAGCATTCATGTTAAGGCCCTTTAAAGATCACAAGACCACTTTTTTCTAGTGTGTTCTATTTATTCTAGAACCAATTTACTCTTTTCAAATCATCCCCTGAGTTGTTTTGTTTTTTTTTTTTTTTGTTTTTCTTGTTTTTTTTTTTTTTTTTGATGATCTAATACAGAGCATATACTGGCAAAGACAGTGTTCTTTTCCTTGGCATTATGTAAACTTCAGAAAAAATTGCACTGCTATAAAATATGAAAATCTTGCAACTGCAAATCAGGTTGGAAAAGTTTTCATGCCTCATTAACACCTGTGCTATAAATTCAGGCCTAACAGTTTGACAAAGTAATATTTCAAATTGCAATAATCACAGGAGTGTTTATTTTAATAGTTTGAAATGCCAAGCAGAAGACTGTTAGAGTTAATAAACATCCCCAAATGGATTCTTTATGATAAAAGAATATCAATGTAGTTTGCTTGTTATCCTGGGGATTTAAATTGAATCAGATCAGAGAACCAATTCTGTCTTTCAAGTTCCTCATGACTTTTTTCCCCTATTTTTCTTAATTCTCAGAGTTTTGAATATATGTGAGAATCCGTGCATCTAAGGAAAAAAATGGGGCTACAGATGCATGACTTTTTTTTTTTTTTTTAAACAGTGTTAGTTTTCAAAACTGAATGAAAATTAGCCTCTCAGAGTCGAAATAACTTTTGTGGACAGGAAACTCCCTATATATCCTTAACTTAATCCACAGGTTCCTGTGAAGTGTCTTAAAATAGGAATTACTGAGTAAAGACAAATTCGTAATTGCTACCCACACATATTTAGTGATCATCGTGAGATCATACAGTGTAACTCCTAGCTGTGACTAAATTTTCCAACCATAAAATTAGAGGTGTTAGAAATCTAGTCTTGTCTCTTTATTCACGGTTAAGGAGACAAAGTACAGAAAGTCATGACGCTTTTCTAAGACGATATCCTTTTCCAGGATGACATTTCACACAGTGGCCACTACAACTGGGTCTTCTGACTTCCAGCTCCAAATTATTTACCCTGTAAATACTGTCTACAGCCTCAGGAGAGGGACAGGGAATATAGGATCCTTATATTTCTAAATAATTATAGATCCTCAGAAAGTTGCGAAGATCTTACCAAGAGGTCCCGTGTACCTTTCAACTAGCTTCTGGCAATGATTATGTCTACAGAAACATAAAACTACCTACATAAAAGTACAGTACAATGAGTTGACATTGGTACAATGTGAAGAATATCTATCGTATGTGTGGATGCATGTAACCATCTCTGCAATTAACATCCAGAACTGTTCTGTTGCCACAGACATTCCCCTCGGCTGCCTTTTAGAGTCAAAGCTGCTACTGTCCCTCAGCCATATACGAAGTAACTATGACAGGCTGTTGGGAGTAGAAATCATAACTCCCTCCAAGTCCTTATCAGCCATTTTTCTAAAATAATCTTTTAGCTCTACGTTCTTGCATCTGTTTTTGTGGGATTCTGATGACATGTATAGTAGGTCGTTTGTTATAGTCTCACAGGTGCCTGAGACTGTGTTTTGTTTTGTTTTATTGTTTCCCAGTCCATTTTCCCTCAGTTGTTCAGATTGGGTCATTGTACTATTCTGTCTTCTAATTCACAGATTTTTTCCTCTGATCTTTTTTTATTATTATATTTTTTAAGTTTATTTATTTATTTATTTTGAGGGGGGGGGTGCATGGGAGGGTCAGAGAGAGGGGAAGAGGGAGAGAATCCCAAACAGGCTCCACACCACTGGTGCAGAGCCCAACATGGGGCTCGAACCCACAAATCGTGAGATCATGAACTGAGCCAAAATCATGAGTCAGATGCTTAACTGACTGAGCTACCCAGGCACCCCACTGTCCTCTGCTCTGAAGTCCATCCTTTGAATTTTTAGCTTTCTTATGGTATTTTTAGTTCTAAAACTTCTGCTTGTTTCTTTAAATCTTCTATTTTTTTTTCTTGTTGAGACTTTCTGTTCTTTTGTTTGTTTCAAGAATGTTCATAATTACTTGTTGAATAGTTTTTATGATAACTACCTTGAAATCTTTGTCACACAGTTCCTACTTAGGTATCATTTTAGTGTTGGCATCTGTCAGTTATATTATTTAAGTAGAGATTTCCCTGATTCCATTTTTTTTCCAACTTTTTTAATGTTTATTTATTATTGACAGAGAGTGAGCAGGGGAAGGGCAGAGGGAGAGGGAGACACAGAATCCGAAGCAGGCTCCAGGCACAGAGCCCGATGCGGGGCTCGAGCTCACAAACCACGAGATCATGACCTGAGCCGAAGTCAGACGCTTAACCGACTGAGCCACCCAGGCGCCCCGAGAGATTTTCCTGATTCTTGGTGCAATGAGTGATTTTGATATTATCCTATACATTTGGGGGTGTTGTTAAGAGACTCTGAACATTCTTGACGTTTGCCATTGTAGCAGCTCTCTGACACCCTCTGCCTTGTTACTGTCAGGTTGGTGTGAAATTCTAGGTTTTCTGCTTCAGCCTCCTTTGTTACCATACTGTGGAGAGGGTTGCGTTTGTTACTGCTTGATCGAGGTGGGATTTTAGGTTCCCTGTTAAGCTTCCACTGGTACTCTCCTGGTGGGAAGGGAAAGAGGTACTTAATTACATTGGGGTGGGACGGGAGTCAGGGTCTGATCTTCTCCATTCTCCCATAAGGTGGGGACAGGCTGCACATGGCTGGTAAGGGCCAGGTACAGGGGCAGTGTAGCCTCCCCGTTTGGTCTCTGCTGCTGGGATGGAGTGAATTTCTTCTGCAGTGTTTTGCTGGAGCAGATGTTTATTGCAGAGTTTTCTGTCTTGCTAAGTTGCCTCCTTCCTGGTCTTCTGACTAGAGAAAGTTGTCTTTTATGGGCATTTTTTTCCCCCCCGCGTCCACTGGTGTTTCTGGGTTGGTGACTTTTCCCGCACCCAGCCTGGATACATGAGACAAAAAGAAAACCCGGGCAGTTCACTGCCAAGTTATTCCTCAGACGTCCACGTCTCTAGCCGGCCTGTCTCCTGTCTAATTTTCGGCCCTCTTACATGTGTTTCATTTAGACTATCAAGGATTTGAGTCGTACTCAGCGGGAGGACTGGGATGTACCTCAACTCCATCTTGGTCTGGAACTGTGGGACCTGGGTGGAAGATACTGAAGGGTGTGTAAGGGGGACACCGTAGTAGTTCCGTGCCCATTTGCACATTTCACAAGTGTCCCTGATAATTAAACTGGCTGGTGCGCTTTTTAAAATGATGCTGCTTTGGTCGACAGTGATGTAAAATCTGCCACATTACAGAGTGTAATCAGTGATGATGGAGAGACTGCACTCTCCTGTCACTTTTTGTATTTAGGTGAATAAAGATTACGTTTGTCAGGGATGTTCACACCAGCTGATGTCTGTGCAACGTTGATGTACGGTCGGCCCGGTTATAGTTAACGGTCAGCAGTTCCCTATGTAGCAGTTGCATCCGTGCTGTTCCTCAGTTTATGTTTGCATGATTAGCTATGGTCTTCTTCAAGGTGTTTACCAATACTACTTAGGTTTGGTGTGTTTTGTAAAAAGTTAGAAGCTGATCTAAAAAGAACAGCAGAAAACAGGTCATAGTTATTATTCCTTATGATAATTGGTAGCATTTAAATTTTTTTAATGTTTATTTATTTTTGAGATAGAGAGAGACAGAGCATGAACAGGGGAGGGTCAGAGAGAGAGGGAGACACAGAATCTGAAACAGGCTCCGGGCCCCGAGCTGTCGGCACAGAGCCCAAGGCGGGGCTCGAACTCACGGACCGCGAGATCATGACCTGAGCCGAAGTCAGACGCTCAACCGACTGAGCCACCTAGGCACCCCAATTGGTAGCATTTTAAAAGTAATTAATAACGTGCTTTAAAATCCTTTTTTGGGGGGGTGCCTGGGTGGCTCAGTCAGTTAAGCATCTGACTCTTGATTTCAGCTCAGGTCATGATTTCAGGGTTCATGAGTTCGAGCCCCACATCAGGCTTCACACTGTTAGTGCTTGGGATTCTCTCTCTCCCTCTCTCTCTCTCTCTCTCTGCCCATCTGCGCTCTCTTTCTCTCTCTCTAAAAAATGAAATGAAATGAAATGAAATGAAATGAAAAATGAAATGAAATCTATATTTTTGAAGAGAACATGAGAAATTTAGAAGTAATGATACTCCATGTTTTATATATCAAGGTAGATTTCTGCTTCGGTTATCAGTTGCTATATAATTAATCACCCCAAAAATGATTGGCCCAAAGCAACAATAATTTATGATTATTCATAAACCTATGGGTCTGGAATTCTTGCAGGAATTAGGTGGGTGATTTTTCAGCCCAGTGTGGGCTGGGTTTACCCATTCGTCTGCATTCAGATTAGCTGGGATGGGACATCTAATAAGGCTTTGTATATGTACATATACATATCTAGCATCTCACTTTTTTCCCTGAGGCTTATCCTCATGGTTAACTTGGTCTTCTGGAAGGTACTAGATGAGAGTTCAGGGAGACTGTGTCAAGAACACAAAATGGAATCTACAAGTCCTCTTAAATGAAGCCATACATTGTCAGTTCTGCCATATTTTATTGGTTAAACCTGATCGCTGAGTCATCCTACGTTCAAGATAAGGAGGAAAAGACTCCACTTCTTGATGAGAGGAGAGATCAACTTTCATTGCCAAAGGCATGTGGGATGAAAGATACTGTTTTGTGATCGCCTTTTGGAATAGTGTGCCAGGTAGACTTCCTGGGTGGGATTACTTATTTTCACACTTACAGCTGAAGCCGCCATTAGATTAGTAGTCAAATTGTTTACTTCTAAAGAATTCTAATTTCTTTTCAAAAAGGAAGATCTCCAAGGCTCAAGGAACCAGGGAAAGAAGAACAAAGTAAGACTATAGTTAGCAGAAGGAAGCAAAAATTAAAGATGAGCACAGAAAGAAAGAAAACAGAAACCAGAAAAGCAGTAGAAAAGATCCACTAAACTAAGAGCATTCTGTTTTGTTTTGTTTTGTTTTGTTTTGTTTGTTTTTTGTTTTTTGAAGAAATTCTAAGGATTCTCACTCAATTCCCCTTTTCTCTGGCATGGTCTCAGTCGAACCATCCGTTCCTTCCTATGTTCTACTTTATTCCCAGGCTCATCTCTGACTTTCCCACCACTCTACAGCCTGTGCTCTTGACATAAACAGCAGCTTTGTGGGCATGTGACCTGTCCAGTCACAGAGCCCTGCATTCGAAAGGGCCCTTCACTTCATTTGATGTTTTGCCATCTCTATTCTGAAAGAGGACTGCATTTTCATTTTGCGCTGGGTCCCACAAATCGTGAGCCAGTCTTGTTTTTATGTTTAGAGTGAGCTCTCTCTTTCTCACAGTATTCTACCTGGCATGTTTTCAAATACTTTTCAGATGCTGCTTAAATATCACCTTGCCTCTGAAAATTTTCCTGGTTTCCTACCCCCACCCGCAGAGGGAACAATTGGCTCTTTTCTGTATATATCTTGGTTCCATGCCATTTGGCATAAAGTTTCATTATAGTGATTGTTTTTTAATGAATATTTGTATATACATTTCTCCTGCATGAGTTGCGTTTAACGCACTTGCTTCACTCGTTGCTACACATAGCAGTTTCCCAGTGTATAGTCTATGGCGTGTAAATATTCAATAAATATTTGATTGAATCAAAGAACAAATAAATAGATGAGTACAATGTGGTTTGTGTCTTGTCTTTAAAATAGTAAGAGCAGACACTATAGATTTCAACACCAGATAATTCTGTTTGCTAACAGTATTCACTTCTTATCTCTACCAAAACCACCCAGTTACAGTTTTTGTCCAGTCCTCCCATTTGTTCCTCAATTGGAAATATAAAACATACGCTGGTATCAGATATTCAATAAACTTCATGTCATTATTACTTGAACTTAAATTTTCCTTTAAACTTAACTTCCAAGAGCAATGAGAGCCATGCACACAGTTGAACACTTACCGATATGTTGTTCTGTATGTTTTCTTTAATTCATCTTTTGTTTCTTAATCTTTATTTACTTTTGACAGAGAGAGACAGAGCATGAGAGGGGGAGGGGCAGAGAGAGAGACACACACACAGAATCCGAAGCAGGCTCCAGGCTCTGAGCTGTCAGCACAGAGCCTGACGCGGGGCTCGAACTCATAGACGGCAGGGTCATGACCTGAGCCAATGTGGACGCTCAACCGACTGAGCCACCCAGGTGCCCCATGTGTGTTTTCTTTAATTCATCTTTAATTCATCCACAACAAGATTTTAAGTATCATGGAAGGGCTTCTAGTCCTGGCCAAGATGGAGTAGTAGGGATCAAATGTATCCTCCCATCTGAAAACAGCCACAAAACCATGGAACACACACAAAGTAGTGATTTTCAAGACACTGGACAAGAGTCGGCGCTGTACAGTGATCTTTGAGAGGTGAGAAACAAATAAGGAGGGGCCTACAATGCCCCAGTTTGCTGCCCGGAGAGCATTTGCAGAGCCAGCCCAAGTTCCAGGCAGCTGCGCAGGGATAGGAGGGACTTAGCTATCTCCGGGTTTGAGAAGACAGTGCTGAGTCTAGAGAGGCCAAGATGGCCGGAGTGCTCATGGTAGGGTGTTAGAGAGGAGGCAGCCGTATGGAAAGGGAACTCTAGAGTTCTGAAAAGGATCGCTCTAGAATCTTCAGTGGGGTACTGATTCAGACATATGCATGAGGAAACTACCTGAGGCTGGAGACAGAACTACTGTGAACAAATAAAGGGAACAATACTCGAAGCTCACACAGGGCTGGAAGGAGGGTCTGTTCCCACCAGCCAGAGAAGAAGATCTCGTCCTTCATGAGGTAGAGCCCCCACCAATGTTTGCCTCAGTAGTAGGGTAAATTTAGCCCTAGTCTAAATGCTGTTCTAGTCCCATCTAACAAAGCTTTAAAGCAAGACCCCAAATGATAAAAATATTTCCAAATAACTGAGTCATAAAACAAAACCTGGGGTATTTATAAGAGTATATAAATGTCCAGATGCCATAAGGTGAAACTCACGATGTCTGCTGTCCAGTCAAATATCGCTAAGCATGGAAATTACCTGGAAAATCTAACCCATAATGAGGAGAAAGAAAATAATCAACACAGACCAAGAAATAACACAGATAATAGAATTAGTAGACAAACACATAAAACAGTTGTTACCGTTGTGTCCCATATGTTCAAGAAACATAGAAGAAAGATTGATCATGATAATTACAGATGTGGAAGATATTAAAGCAATGAAAATTTGAACTCCTAGAGATTAAAAAATATGTAAGATGCAATTAATGTTAGTTTAGACATTGTAGACCAGTGAGCTTGCCAACGAACATAAATCATTTAAAATGAAACCTAAAGAGAAAAGAGACAGGGAAAAATGAGTAGAGCATCATTGAGCTGTGGGCCAGCTCGGGGCCCTGAAAGAATGGAGAGGCAAAGAAATAATGACCCAAAATGTTCAAATTTGACGAAGACAGTAAACTCCAAGTAGACGAAAAAATGAAGAAAGCCACAACAAAGTACGTCCCAATCAAACTGTTTCAAACTGAAGATAAACATAAAATATTAAGCTCTTGGAGATCACCTTCAAAGGTACATTTCTGAGGTATCATTGAGCATAGCTCCACTTAGTTATAAGTAATTGCTTCTTATCCTGTCCTCATAGATTAATTCAAATCATTTCTTGGTATAGATAATTATTTAAGCCTCAGAAGGTCATTCTGCCATTTCTGAGTATTTCTTAGAAGTACTTCTTCTTCTTCTGCATTTTCTAGGCATCTAGGGTAACAAGGCAAAGGATTTGCATTGAAAGTTTTAACTTTTAACTGAATTTGTTTACGCAGAAGTAAGATTTTGCAAAAGGAAGCCTTGTTGAGGATCATAGCTGAGTTGATTCTCAACTAGGTATCTCCTTCTAAAAATTTTCACTCTATACTAAAAAACCTAGATAGGTACTATGGATCTATGTACTTAATCTTGGGACACAGTAAGAAAGGGACACTCATTGCTTAACCAATACTTGTTCATGTCAGTTAAAGTGAGTGCTGATTTCACAGAGTAGCTATAATGAGTCAATTGCTGAACTCGCAAAATGATGCCAAGCCAAAATATATAGTTGATATATAGATAGATGATATATAGATAGATGATGGATACATACATACGCACACATATACATACATAGGCACGTGCCATTATATATACATATTTACATACATGGACACATGGATTTAAAAACTAGGGGGGAACGATTGAGTATAATAAATGCACACACTAAGTAATAAACGATATCCATTAATGGAGGGACTATATGATACATTCCCTCAAAGTTTCTTTCTTTCTCTGAAGCCAACCTACATACGACACTAGGTGGTCCTAATATATGCCTGTCCAGTCTGTGTTCATTTTATAATTCGTCTCTCTTGGTTCCCCAATTGTGGGCTCTTTTACATCCACTCCTATTACTACCATCGGGAGAATTCTCAGGCGCCTCCCCATCTGAGATATCAGGTTAAGCTTTGTGGTTCTTCAATTTTTTTTTTTTTTGTTTTTATCTGTCTATCCCCCTTAGCACTAAAGCATTGCATGTAAATGAGCAAATAAAAGCAACTTTGCTCTAAATGTAAATCAATTATATTAAAAAATCCTTGTGGAGAACAATTGCTCTGTAAGGGCATACAGAAAGCAATGATGTTCAAAAAAACCTTTCTACGGTTTGACTTGATTCTTGGCTTCCAAAAGTCATCTTAGACATGCCTTTTTCTCACTAATGCATCCTTACTCTTGTCAGGACAAGAGTATCTGTTTGGAACAAACATCTGCACATTTTACAGACAATTAGAAATGAAAATGAGGACCGGTATCTGGTTAAAGGCACAGACGCATCTGTATCTTATTTGCTTATTAGTTCCTGGAAGACCTTCTCTTACTCCGAACAGAACTGGCATGATTGTGAAATCCACAGGGTCTTATGTAGAAAGGGAGACACGATTGCGGGGAATAGAAAATGAAAATTCAATTTCAAGTGGAAAAACGAATGTAACATTTCCAGCTTGTAATTTTTTCCGGGGCAAAATGAAATAGTTAGGTAACCGTATGTTTTAATAGCTTTTAGCATTGACTTTAAGCTCTTGCAGAAGGAAACAATGGTCAGGTTTTTATGTATTTTTATTCGAGAAAACCGCCAATGGGAGGAAAATTGATAATAAAAACATCAGACAATAGTAACCGTAAAGAAAATCACTGAAAAGGTGACCTGTAGAAAACACATGAGCCGTTTCTTCTAGGTTGTACGTTTTTTAAAGTTACACTATCTTGGATATAAACCAATATAAACAATGTGAGCTCTGAGCACGTGTGTGTGTATATATCTCCCAAATCTTTGAATAAGTGAAATTATTTTCTTAAAAACCAGAAGTTTAAAAAAATTTTTAATGTTTATTTTTTTAAGAGAGACAGAGAGAGAGAGACAGAGCATGAGTGGGGCAGGGGCAGAGAGGGAGGGAGACACAGAATCCGAAGCAGGCTCCAGGCTCTGAGCTGTCAGCACAGAGCCCGACGCGGGGCGTGAACTCACGAACTGTGAGATCATGACCTGAGCTGAAGTTGGACATCCAACCAACTGAGCCATCCAGGTGCCCTTAAAAAAACAGAAGTTTTATATTTTAACTACTTGTTCAGTGTCCTAAAACATGGAATTTCTCACTCATCTCCATAATGGGACTGTTCTTGAATAGGGACTGATTAAATATGATTCTTTTTTTCTCTTTGGAAGCTGCCAAAGCCAGGAGGAAAAAAGTTGATTTCCAAAATCAGATGTCAGAGATCTTGTTACTTACTTATTTTAACCGCTGTTTTCAATTTTCACTTTTTGGGGAATGCCAGGTGGAAACCTGAGAAACAAGGTGGCAGGCCCTCAAATCGTGGAAGGCTTTCTAGACAGGCCTGGTGGTTGGAGGAAAGTCCCGATCAACTTTGTGACTTAGCTGTTCCTGTGAGCGGGCAGCTCGCTTATCTTGCTTGGAAAGGGTTCACGAAGCTCCAGATCCCTCTGAATCTGAGAGCCTGGGTGTGGAACGCCCGTTCTGCCTGGGACCGGATCGTCACATAAACTTGTCTGAATCTCCTAAGCCCTCCCCAGGACCTTGCTGGCACTGAGAATAGCACGGAACACTCTGGATTCCTCCAAATCTGAACATTTCAGTCCTGGATAACTTGCTACTTTGGGGTTTTGATCTTTGTATATAATCTTTAATGAAATCTCCCCCAAGTTCTCCATAAGGCCTCACAACGTCTCCTTCCAGGTGGGGTATTGCAAAGTGCTATCTCTTCAGGATCAGGCCCAAAAGAGGTCAGAGAGGGTGGCCTGATATCTTAAAATGGCACTTAAAAACGGAGCACCTGGGTGGCTCAGTCGGTTAAGCATCCGCCTTCGGCTCAGGTCATGATCTCACAGTTTGTGGGTTCACGCCCCACATCGGGCTCTGTGCTGACAGCCCGTAGCCTGCTTTGGATTCTGTCTCCCTTTCTTTCTGCCCCTTCCCTGCTCACGCTCACTCTCTCTCTCTCTCTCTCAAAAATAAACATTAAAAAACTTGAAAAAAACAAAACAGGAACTTGACTTAAAAAACAATTCTCTCGGGGCGCCTGGGTGGCGCAGTCGGTTAAGCGTCCGACTTCAGCCAGTTCACGATCTCGCGGTCCGTGAGTTCGAGCCCCGCGTCAGGCTCTGGGCTGATGGCTCGGAGCCTGGAGCCTGTTTCCGATTCTGTGTCTCCCTTTCTCTCTGCCCCTCCCCCGTTCATGCTCTGTCTCTCTCTGTCCCAAAAATAAAAAAAAAAAAAAAAAAAAAAAAAAAAAAAAAACAATTCTCTCCATAAACATTCAGGCCAGTGTAGACAACTTATGCTCTCTCATATGCACAGCCCATTTACAATTTTGCTCTGATGGCACAGATGAGAGATCATAGCTCGTGTAAAGAAACAGGCAGGGAAGACAGTCTCAGACAGGATCTAATCCTTAAGGTATCAAAGACCACCCTCTATGCTTTGTTCCTATAAAACATTTTACATAAAGCCAGTGTTATTTAAATTTATGCTTTGGAACTGTATTGCATGACACTTCGGTCTTTATTTTGCTGACCTCATTCGGATTTGACCAATTTTGATGTGGAAAGCACTATGGAATGAGGCCCAAGAGGATTAGAGGCATCATTTGTCATCTGCTAAATGGGATGTCAAGCCATAATTTAAGATAAATGCCTTAAAGACAACTCTGCAATCAGAGATGTATTTTTAGAAGTGTTGAATTAGATCTCATATTGTCAACACTTCTGTGATCTTTGCAGGAAGTAATGAACATGTGAGGTAGATAAAGTATAGAGAGTTATGATTGTTTTAGAAGCTGAAGCGAAATGAAGCATCATCAAGGGACGACATGATGAGGAAAACTAATGACTAGAAAATTAATCAGAAGGGATGTTCTGAAGATTTATGATAATACCTACATTTTTGAAGGTATAAATGAATCAATATAATGTATTTTCATTTTTAATGTGTGAAAGGAATTATTTTTAAGAAACACTGATTTAAAAGGTGATCACCAACCATTGGTGAGTTAATGTCATACCTTTATTTGGAGGCTCCTTAAAAAACCCCATCTAATAAAAAAAATCAATCCAGGAATGGCAATAACCAAGTCAAAATTCTAGTCACCCTCACATGTACTTTTTTCTGGAATTTTGGTTTGCAGTGCATGTTAGAATGTTAAAGAATATCTTATGTTTTATGGAACGTTTGCAATATATGTAATTATATAATATATAATACACCTATGTTTTAGGTATAGAATCTCTCTCTCTCTCTCTCTCTATATATATATATATATATATATATATATATATATGATGACTATGAAATTTAATTTTATGTGTCGAGTTGACTAGGCCATGGGGTGATCAGATAGTTGGTCAAACATGATTCTGGGTGTTTTGGGATGAGATTAATATTTAAATCAGTGGACTGCTCTCCATAGTGTGGGTGAGCCTCACCAATCGGTTGAAAGGCCTGACTAGAACAAAAAGATTTGCCTCCCCAGGGAACAAGATGGCCTTCAAACTTCATCTGCAACATTGGCTCATCTTGCATCGATAGGACCGTCTTTGTCTCGAAATGGAACAGTGGCTCTCCTGGCCCTCCAGCCAGAAAATTTGGGACTCGCCCTGAAGATTTTGGACTAGCCTGCCGCCATAATTCCGTGAGCTAATTCCTTGTAATAAATCTCTTTCTATATACATATCCATCTTATTGGTGCTGTTTCTCTGAAAAACCCTGACTCAAATGATACTCAAACACTTGTTACTTCTTGGCAGTAATAAATGCACCCTTACATATCAAGAACTCTTCAGGCACATGATGTTAGTTAACCATTGAAAAGCAACAAGATTGAATGTCATTAAAATGTCATAGTTTAGTGAATTCTCCTTTTAATTCCTAAAATGGAGCGCCGAAACCAAGTCTGGTTCGTTTGTCATCTCTGCTTGGTCTCTCCACTACCGATAAAATTGATTTTCTCAGAATAAGCATTAGGATGGAATTTTTCCCCATGGGTGCTGACTTTTCCCACTCTTCGCCAAGGAAGAGAAGACATGAATAATTAATATAGGCCTATGTGTGTGCAGTTATGGACATGAACCTTCACATGCTTTTAGCGCATCCCGTGAGCTACTGGCTAACCGGACGCTACACCTGACCGCCTCAGCTAGTTCACGCCCTGGTAGCGGTGTAACCAGGACTCAGGGTTGGACCTGGTCGTCACATCAACATCGCAGCATAAACTGCATCCCAGCTCAGGTCACCGTCCTGCTCTTCTCCCTGCCTACTTCTCCTTTTGACTTTACTGAAGCTGGTAAAGTTCTGCGGGGTCGGAAAGTAAAATGCTTGCTGAAAATGCCATTTGCATAAGGGTTTGAGTCTCTAGTGAATATGAGGAAAGGAAGGGGAAGGAGGGATAAAAGTCTAGTAGCAGATTTTAGAACAAAGTCTACCGGATGCTTGTGAAAGGCAAGCAAGGGACACCTGGGTGCTCAGTCAGTTAAGCAGCCAGCTCTTGATTTTTCGCTCAGGTCAAGATTTCACAGTTCGTGACATCAAGCCCTGCATCAGGCTCTGCACTGTCACTGTGGGATTCTCTCTCTCTCTCCTTCTGTCTCTGCCCTGCCCCCACTCTGCTCTAAATAAATAAACAAATAAACCTTAAAAAAAAAAAAAAGGTGAGCAAAAAGCAAGTTCAACACCAAAATGGAGGCTAAGCATGGGACCTAGAAACATTCACGATCCAAGATTACTAAAGTGGACTAAACTCAAGAGGATGGTGACAGGAGCTGTGATAGTTTACATACAATATTTTGGAATTGTGAGGACAATCAAGTCTACCTTCTCAGTGAAAGCAGTTCAGTAAATTACTTGTTTCAACGAGAAATTAGTAAGAATATAGTAATGATTTTTTATTGTATATAGTAAGGACTTTTATCATCATTTGTTGCTTTGCAAACACCTTCTAATTTTTTTTTTTTAATATATATGATTCTCATTTAAACAAAATTCTTTGAGTGGGGGCACCTGGATGGCTCAGTCAGTTAAACCTCTGTCTTCAGCTCAGGTCATGATCTCGCAGTCCATGGGTTCCAGCCCTGTACCGGGCTCTGTGCTGACAACTCAGAGCCTGGAGCTTGCTTCGGATTCTGTGTCTCCTTCTCTCTGCCCCTCCTCAACTCATGTTCTCTCCACCCCCCAACCCCCGCACCTCTCTCTCAAAAATAAACATTAAAATTATTTGAGGATGTTAGGAAAATGTGGTCAGGGGTGTTTGGATAAACATAGGTAAATTGTCTAAAATCAAATCTAGTAAGTGGTAAATTCAGAACTCAGTGCCTTGTCTTTGGACTCTACACAATGTGTGGTGAGGAATACATATGAAGAAAACTATTTGTGACTGTATTGAGGATAGATAACTGTAAGCTACACAGCTAGAGTACATTAAAAATACACGTAATCCTTGCATATAATCATTTGTAGGTCAGTGTTGTGGAAAAAAGGAAAATCGATGTGGGCGGGATTCGTTTTATGCCAGTGTGATCTGTCATTGCTAAAAATGAGCCAGAAATGGAAAAGATCAAATTCTTCTGTTGTTCTCTAAGGAGACTCTTCACTTCTCCATACATTTTTTATTTCTGAAACCCAGTGCCAATACCATTTAAAATACCCTAATTTTGTCCTTATGCTTTTTAAATCAGGTTACTTCTAATTTAGCACATTGAAGGCTTGTAACATATCCCTGAGAACTGAATGAGTTCGAAGAGCTTCCAAAAGTAACAGATATAATCGGGACAATAGCTGAGCCCGGAAAAGAGGAACAGTCCCTACCTGGGTTCATTAATAACGCTTCTCCACATACAACAAACCATTTCATTTACACTTAAACTACAAAGCAGAGCCTTACTTTGTTGTATAATTCATCTGTTCTCTTTTCTTCTTTGTTGCTGCTTTTCAATTTGCCTTCCCTTCCTTCAGGAGGAGATCTGAATGAGAATAAGTCTGTTGACCAGCTCTGACTCTTAGGCAGACTCTGATAAGGAAAATGGATGATCCTTCTGTTCCTACCGAAGCCACTTCCTCCCTTCTGATGTTGGAGCCAAGGGGGGCCTATTATAACCAGACTCTCATTTCTGACCTTGAGGTTTTCCTTTCAGAGTATCTGAGGACGCTCATTGCCAGTTGGTCTTCTTGTCAAAGTGACATCTCTCCTCATGATGAGATGTGCTCCATTAATATATTCTGTTTTAGAAGGTTTCTTATCAGACCTAGATACAATATAATGCACAATATAGGATGTGTTCCAGAGTATCAGAGAAGGGGATTTTGTACTCAAAATCTATCGTAAGTACTGGATAAAATATCTGTGAAGCCCACACGGGGCTGTTGACAGTGGGAAAAAAAGTTATGTTGCTCACTGTGTGGCGAACAATTTGTTGACTTAATAGCATTTTGGATCGCATCATTGATCGCCAACTTGTCATCTCTTTCTGAATAGTTTAGAAACGAGCAGTATGTCTGAAAGTTCTCTAAATTACTCAATGTCAGGCCCACTATTTCCTGGAGTCTTCCTTAGAGACAAGTAACCGGATGGAAAGAAAAGGAAGGAACACTGCCCATCAGACACTGCCCTTCCTCCTCTCCAGTGAGACACGGCCCAGACCCCCCCTGTTCTCCATGGACAGGAAGAGGGAGCATAGCAGGAGTGAAAGGAAAAAGATGCTGGATAGAGTAGAAAATGTTAGACAAGAAATGGGAAAAAATAGAGGGGGAAAATAATAGGGGAAATAAAAATTGTAAAACAAAAAGGCAAGGAGGAAAGAATCTGAAAGAAATATTATCTAGCCCACTGTCCTCCATTTATCACGATCTACTGCCAGATTTCCCAAAGGCTTTTGACATTCAGGTCTGCCGGCATTATGATTTTGCCATTGTCTCCATTTATTTGCCTTTTTTCATTCTTTGGTCTTTCCTCTTTACCTCCTTTTTGTCCCCTCCTGCCCACATTAGTTCCAAATTTAAGGTAAAGATAACCATAACCTTCCTATAGAGAAGCTGCTTTTCCCTAAAAATACCGTGGGATCAAAATGTTAAATTATTTTGCCATGTTGGCTAACCACAGGTGCAGAATATTCTCAAACGTGATTGTGATGAGGTAACTAGGTGTCACAGTATTTATTTAATATGTAAAACCTGATCTAATCCGGTGACTTAAAATATTATTTGGAGGAAAATAATTGCCTATCAATACTAGATTCTAATATAGATATGAGTTAACAAGTGCTAAAACTTAAGAAAAAAATAGGAGAGATGTAAAAATGAATAAATGCAATCCATTCATGTAGTACAAGCCCTGACAGTTGGCTTTTTCTTTTTGTAATGCAAGTGCCCGACTTAAGATTTGACAGTCAGGGCATCCACTTCAAAGGAGGCAACGCTTCCAAGATGGCTACCTCCGATGAACACATTGCCAGCCATGCAACTAAATAAAGATCCAGGCTTTGCCAACCTCCTCTCTTGGTTGCAGAGATCTCGGTTGATTTCAATAACTGACCGTTTTGGCCACTTGGTTTTTCTCCTCCTTTGCTTTAAATTCGCACCTTTTGTTTTAAATTCACCAATACGAAGTGAGCCCATGAAACTCTAGGCCCTCTTGTCTTAACTCCAGTAAACAAAACCCAGGCCTGCACTCACTCACTCTCTCTCTGTCCCCTTGACCTCGCTGTGTGGCCCTAGGTGTTCCATATAATTTCCGGGACCTGTAAGTAATAAACCTTTTTTTTTTTTTCCTCAGGGTTTCCTGATGGTTATTGCTGAGGGTGTCTTGCAATCATAATAAATACCACAAGGGCCAATCCGGCCATAGCAATGGTTGTCAGTAGGCTGAGACTCACAACAATTCACTGATTTTTTTTCTGACCCAAGACAGAAAAGAGTTGACATCATTCACAGGAGGGGAACACTATTTTATGTGGCCTCTGGGAGGATGATTTGGGAGACAGTGTTTCAGAGCCTCCGAATTTGAGAGCAGGTCAGGAATCATGGATATAATCCTGCCATTATTTCAAGTAGCATCCTGCTCATTTTCTTAGGCTCATCTGGGTCACGTAATTTTTGATCACTAAAAAATAGTTCATTGGTAAACTGTCTCAGCAGCATACTTTTTTTTTTTTTTTCCTAACCTCACACCTTCCCTCTCTTCCTCTCAAAACCAACCAACCAACTAATCAAGCAACCACTGCAAAGGGCTGTTCATTCCAGGTAAAATTGTTAAGGCAGATTTACAGTCGTTCTCCCTCCCTATCAGAATATTGAAAAAGGATGTTAGTTTTGGAAGGAAATGATTTCAGTGGTGACAGATGAAATCTGCATAGTAAGATGTATGGGATGTGTTTTCCTAAAATGAATGATATTGTAGAACAGAAGAAAACCTCTTATTGGTAACTGATCTCTTTTGTGGAAATTGGCAACCCGAGCTAATTAAAAATAATCCATAAAGCCCATTAGGCAAACGGGAGAGATCCTTTTTGAAGAAACAAGTGTGTGCACACATGGGTACATCTCTTCTTTCCCTCCCCCTCCTCGTTTTACCACTAATACCTCATGCATTTGCCAACTTATCACTTTTAATGCTAAAAATGTTCTTCTGAAGCGATCCATCCTGCATTCTAATATTGAATGCCTCTGCTTTCTAGACCATTTTTTATTTGTCCAACAGATAAATGAGGGGTCTAACAGCACTTTTAGTACAATGCGTTGAAAATTCTTCCGAACAGCTTTGGTCACTAAATGTTAAGGATCTGACTCAAACACAGAGAACAAACTGGAGGTTATCAGAAGGCAAGGGGATGAGGCATGGAAAAAAAATAGGGTGATAGGAATTAAGACGCACACACTTCCAGTTATAAAATCAATTTGAAGTCAGGGGAATGAAAAATACAGCCCAGTGAATACAGTCAACGATATTGTAATAACTTTGTATGATGGCAGATGGTAACTACATTTAGTCGTGGTGGGCGTTGCACAATGTATAGAATTGTCGAATCACTATGTTGTGTACCTGAAACTAACAGAACATTATAAGGCAACTATACTTTCATTAAGAAAAAAAAAATGTTGGGGGATTGGTTGCCGCCTTCACCGCCGTAGGAGGGCCGGGCGGAGACGCCTCACCCAGAGAATTTTTCAGAAAGCTCAGAGCCAAATTGAATGTGAATTGAAACCACTCTCCTGGGTTTCTGGGAGCCTTCCTGAAGAACCGTGATCCTGGCAGTTAGAGTCCTGATATGGTCCGGAAGATGGCGGCGTAGGAGGACGCGGGGCTCACAGCGCGTCCTGCCGATCACTTAGATTCCACCTACACCTGCCTAAAGAACCCAGAAAACCGCCAGAGGATTAGCAGAAGGGGGTCTCCGGAGTCAAGCGCAGACTAGAGGCCCACGGAAGAGGGTAGGAAGGGCGGCGAGGCGGTGCGCGCTCCACGGACTGGCGGGAGGGAGCCGGGGCGGAGGGGCGGCTCCCCGGCCAAGCAGAGCCCCCGAGTCTGGCTGGCAAAAGCGGAGGGGCCGGAGGGACTGTGTTCCCACAGCAAGCGCGACTTAGCGTCTGGGAGGTCATAAGTTAACAGCTCTGCTCGGAAAGCGGGAAGGCTGGAGGACAAAGGGAGGGAGAGCTGCCGAGCCCCCGGACGGCAGAGCTCAGCTTGGCGGGGAACAAAGGCGCTCGCCAGCGCCATCTCCCCCGCCCATCCCCCAGCCAAAATCCCAAAGGGAACCAGTCCCTGCCAGGGAACTTGCTCGCGCAGCGCAAACACCCAACGCTGTGCTTCTGCAGGGCCAACCCTCCGGCAGCGGGTCTGACTCCCTCCCGCTGCCACAGGGCCCCTCCTGGAGTGGATCACCTAAGGAGAAGCGAGCTAAGCCTGCCCCTCCAGCCCCCGTGCACCTCGCCTACCCACCCCAGCTAATACGCCAGATCCCCAGCAACACAAGCCTGGCAGTGTGCAAGTAGCCCAGACGGGACACGCCACCCCACAGTGAATCCCGCCCCTAGGAGAGGGGAAGAGAAGGCACACACCAGTCTGACTGTGGCCCCAGCGGTGGGCTGGGGGCAGACATCGGGTCGGACTGCGGCCCCGCCCACTAACTCCAGTTATACACCACAGCACGGGGGAAGTGCACTGCAGGTCCTCACCACGCCAGGGACTCTCCAAAATGACCAAACGGAGGAATTCCCCTCAGAAGAATCTCCAGGAAATAACAACAGCTAATGAACTGATCAAAAAGGATTTAAATAATATAACAGAAAGTGAATTTAGAATAATAGTCATAAAATTAATCGCTGGGCTTGAAAACAGTATACAGGACAGCAGAGAATCTCTTGCCACAAAGATCGAGGGACTAAGGAACAGTCACGAGGAGTTGAAAAACGCTTTAAACGAAATGCAAAACAAAATGGAATCCACGATCGCTCGGCTTGAAGAGGCAGAGGAGAGAATAGGTGAACTAGAAGATAAAGTTATGGAGAAAGAGGAAGCTGAAAGAAAGAGAGATAAAAAAATCCAGGAGTATGAGGGGAAAATTAGAGAACTAAGTGATACACTAAAAAAAAATAATATACGCATAATTGGTATCCCAGAGGAGGAAGAGAGAGGGAAAGGTGCTGAAGGGGTACTTGAACAAATTATAGCTGAGAACTTCCCTGAACTGGGGAAGGAAAAAGGCATTGAAATCCAAGAGGCACAGAGAACTCCCTTCAGACGTAACTTGAATCGATCTTCTGCACGACATATCATAGTGAAACTGGCAAAATACAAGGATAAAGAGAAAATTCTGAAAGCAGCAAGGGATAAACGTGCCCTCACATATAAAGGGAGACCTATAAGACTCGTGACTGATCTCTCCTTTGAAACTTGGCAGGCCAGAAAGGCTTGGCACGATATCTACAGTGTGCTAAACAGAAAAAATATGCAGCCGAGAATCCTTTATCCAGCAAGTCTGTCATTTAGAATAGAAGGAGAGATAAAGGTCTTCCCAAACAAACAAAAACTGAAGGAATTTGTCACCACGAAACCAGCCCTACAAGAGATCCTAAGGGGGATCCTGTGAGACAAAGTACCAGAGACATCACTACAAGCATAAAACATACAGACATCACAATGACTCTAAACCCATATCTTTCTATAATAACACTGAATGTAAATGGATTAAATGCGCCAACTAAAAGACATAGGGTATCAGAATGGATAAAAAAACAAGACCCATCTATTTGCTGTCTACAAGAGACTCATTTTAGATCTGAGGACACCTTTAGATTGAGAGTGAGGGGATGGAGAACTATTTATCATGCTCCTGGAAGCCAAAAGAAAGCTGGAGTAGCCATACTTATATCAGACAAACTAGACTTTAAATTAAAGGCTGTAACAAGAGATGAAGAAGGGCATTATATAATAATCACAGGGTCTATCCACCAGGAAGAGCTAACTATTATAAATGTCTATGCGCCAAATACCCGAGCCCCCAGATATATAAAACAATTACTCATAAACATAAGCAACCTTATTGATAAGAATGTGGTCATTGCAGGGGACTTTAACACCCCACTTACAGAAATGGATAGATCATCTAGACACACAGTCAATAAAGAAACAAGGGCCCTGAATGATACATTGGATCAGATGGACTTGACAGATATATTTAGAACTCTGCATCCCAAAGCAACAGAATATACTTTCTTCTCGAGTGCACATGGAACATTCTCCAAGATAGATCATATACTGGGTCACAAAACAGCCCTTCATAAGTTTACAAGAATTGAAATTATACCATGCATACTTTCAGACCACAATGCTATGAAGCTTGAAATCAACCACAGGAAAAAGTCTGGAAAACCTCCAAAAGCATGGAGGTTAAAGAACACCCTACTAACGAATGAGTGGGTCAACCAGGCAATTAGAGAAGAAATTAAAATATACATGGAAACAAACGAAAATGAAAATACAACAATCCCAACGCTTTGGGATGCAGCGAAGGCAGTCCTGAGAGGAAAATACATTGCAATCCAGGCCTATCTCAAGAAACAAGAAAAATCCCAAATACAAAATCTAACAGCACACCTAAAGGAAATAGAAGCAGAACAGCAAAGGCAGCCTAAACCCAGCAGAAGAAGAGAAATCATAAAGATCAGAGCAGAAATAAACAATATAGAATCTAAAAAAACTGTAGAGCAGATCAACGAAACCAAGAGTTGGTTTTTTGAAAAAATAAACAAAATTGACAAACCTCTAGCCAGGCTTCTCAAAAAGAAAAGGGAGATGACCCAAATAGATAAAATCATGAATGAAAATGGAATGATTACAACCAATCCCTCAGAGATACAAACAATTATCAGGGAATACTATGAAAAATTATATGCCAGCAAATTGGACAACCTGGAAGAAATGGACAAATTTCTAAACACCCACACTCTTCCAAAACTCAATCAGGAGGAAATAGAAAGCTTGAACAGACCCATAACCAGCGAAGAAATTGAATCGGTTATCAAAAATCTCCCAACAAATAAGAGTCCAGGACCAGATGGCTTCCCAGGGGAGTTCTACCAGACATTTAAAGCAGAGATAATACCGATCCTTCTCAAGCTATTCCAAGAAATAGAAAGGGAAGGAAAACTTCCAGACTCATTCTATGAAGCCAGTATTACTTTGATTCCTAAACCAGACAGAGACCCAGTAAAAAAAGAGAACTACAGGCCAATATCCCTGATGAATATGGATGCAAAAATTCTTAATAAGATACTAGCAAATCGAATTCAACAGCATATAAAAAGAATTATTCACCATGATCAAGTGGGATTCATTCCTGGGATGCAGGGCTGGTTCAACATTCGCAAATCGATCAACGTGATACATCACATTAACAAAAAAAAAGAGAAGAACCATATGATCCTGTCAATCGATGCAGAAAAGGCCTTTGACAAAATCCAGCACCCTTTCTTAATAAAAACCCTTGAGAAAGTCGGGATAGAAGGAACATACTTAAAGATCATAAAGGCCATTTATGAAAAGCCCACAGCTAACATCATCCTCAACGGGGAAAAACTGAGAGCTTTTTCCCTGAGATCAGGAACACGACAGGGATGCCCACTGTCATCGCTGTTGTTTAATATAGTGCTGGAAGTTCTAGCATCAGCAATCAGACAACAAAAGGAAATCAAAGGCATCAAAATTGGCAAAGATGAAGTCAAGCTTTCGCTTTTTGCAGATGACATGATATTATACATGGAAAATCCGATAGACTCCACCAAAAGTCTGCTAGAACTGACACATGAATTCAGCAAAGTTGCAGGATACAAAATCAATGTGCAGAAATCAGTTGCATTCTGATACACTAACAATGAAGCAACAGAAAGACAAATGAAGAAACTGATCCCATTCACAATTGCACCAAGAAGCATAAAATACCTAGGAATAAATCTAACCAAAGATGTAAAAGATCTGTATGCTGAAAACTATAGAAAGCTCATGCAGGTAATTGAAGAAGATATAAAGAAATGGAAAGACATTCCCTGCTCATGGATTGGAAGAATAAATATTGTCAAAATGTCAATACTACCCAAAGCTATCTAAACATTCAACGCAATCCCAATCAAAATTGCACCAGCATTCTTCTCGAAACTAGAACAAGCAATCCTAAAATTCATATGGAACCACAAAAGGCCCCGAATAGCCAAAGTAATTTTGAAGAAGAAGACCAAAGCAGGAGGCATCACAATCCCAGACTTTAGCCTCTACTACAAAGCTGTCATCATCAAGACAGCATGGTATTGGCATAAAAACAGACACATAGACCAATGGAATAGAATAGAAACCCCAGAACTAGACCCACAAACGTATGGCCAACTCATCTTTGACAAAGCAGGAAAGAACATCCAATGGAAAAAAGACAGTCTCTTTAACAAATGGTGGTGGGAGAACTGGACAGCAACATGCAGAAGGTTGAAACTAGACCACTTTCTCACACCATTCACAAAAATAAACTCAAAATGGATAAAGGACCTGAATGTGAGACAGGAAACCATCAAAACCTTAGAGGAGAAAGCAGGAAAAGACCTCTCTGACCTTAGCCGTAGCAATCTCTTACTCGGCACATCCCCAAAGGCAAGGGAATTAAAAGCAAAAGTGAATTACTGGGACCTTATGAAGATAAAAAGCTTCTGCACAGCAAAGGAAACAACCAACAAAACTAAAAGGCAACCAACGGAATGGGAAAAGATATTTGCAAATGACACATCGGACAAAGGGCTAGTATCCAAAATCTATAAAGAGCTCATCAAACTCCACACCCGAAAAACAAATAACCCAGTGAAGAAATGGGCGGAAAACATGAATAGACACTTCTCTAAAGAAGACATCCGGATGGCCAACAGGCACATGAAAAGATGTTCAACGTCGCTCCTTATCAGGGAAATACAAATCAAAACCACACTCAGATACCACCTCACGCCAGTCAGAGTGGCCAAAATGAAGAAATCAGGAGACTATAGATGCTGGAGAGGATGTGGAGAAACAGGAACCCTCTTGCACTGTTGGTGGGAATGCAAATTGGTGCAGCCGCTCTGGAAAGCAGTGTGGAGGTTCCTCAGAAAATTAAAAATAGACCTACCCTATGACCCAGCAATAGCACTGCTAGGAATTTATCCAAGGGATACAGGAGTACTGATGCATAGGGGCACCTGTACCCCAATGTTTATAGCGGCACTCTCAACAATAGCCAAATTATGGAAAGAGCCTAAATGTCCATCAACTGATGAATGGATAAAGAAATTGTGGTTTATATACACAATGGAATACTACGTGGCAATGAGAAAAAATGAAATATGGCCTTTTGTAGCAACATGGATGGAACTGGAGAGTGTGATGCTAAGTGAAATAAGCCATACAGAGAAAGACAGATACCATATGGTTTCACTCTTATGTGGATCCTGAGAAACATAACAGAAACCCATGGGGGAGGGGAAGGAAAAAAAAAAAAAAAAAAAAGAGGTTAGAGTGGGAGAGAGCCAAAGCATAAGAGACTGTTAAAAACTGAGAACAAACTGAGGGTTGATGGGGGGTGGGAGGGAGGGCAGGGTGGGTGATGGGTATTGAGGAGGGCACCTTTTGGGATGAGCACTGGGTGTTGTATGGAAACCAATTTGACAGTAAATTTCATATATTAAAAAAAAAAAAAAAAAAAAAAAAAGAAAAAAAATGTTGGGGCTTCTGGGTGGCTCAGTCGGTTAAGCATCTGACTTCGGCTCAGGTCATGATGTCACAGCTCGTGGGTTCAGGCCCCTCATGGGGCTCTGTGATGATAGCTCAGAGAGCCTGCTTCAGATCCTGGGTCTTCCTCTCTCTCTCTGCCCCTCCCCCGCTTATGCTCTGTCTCTCAAAAAATGAATAAACGTTAAGAAAAAAATTAAAAAATGTGTTAAGGATATGTTGGTTTCAGATTGGCTGGACAAGCGGGGATGAATTTGAGACTTGTGTCACTGCATCATTCTAGTCCCTAGTGCTCTCCTGAATTTTAATGACTCCTTACCCTGTCTCAGTCGTTGGACCACATCAAGCTTTCTTCAGTTTTGAGACTGCAGTTTTTACAGTCTGTAATCACTCAGTTCTGGACCTAGCCTGGCTTCTGCTTTAATTGGCCTCCTTTCCTGATTCGTTCAGTTTTCTCTGAACTGTTTAGAAAGACAGCCAGAAACACTTCCCAGCGTGGCGTCTGCAGTTAAAGCATCTCTCACTGACCTAAAGAAACCCTTCCTTCATTCAAGGATGGGCTTTCTAGTGCAAGATGCTGAAGTCTGGAGACCAAATATTCCGAGGCTGGGAAGGGCGACAGTAGTAGCCAAATTTTCCTTTGCGCTATAATGATGCAAAGATTACGAAGCTTGCTTGTTGTCTAAAGAGGTTAGAACAGGGGAGAGGAGTGCAAAGAGCTCACACCGTGCCCTGGGCCTGCACAAAGCATCAGGATGCCAGTCTGCAACCTCCAACAGTTGGAAACCTACCTGGCTACAGGCCATTTTCTTCTTTCATCCAAGTCCCAGAGCCATTAGTATTTCTAGTCCTAATTACTCAGTGTGAGTTTTACTGACGTGTATAAGGTAAATTGAAATTCCAAGGCTAGTTTGTAGAGAAGCATTAGGTAGTCAGGTCTTCTGAGACTTTGCGTGCTATCTTCAGACTTTTTTATTTTTTTATTTTTTATTTTATTATTTTTTTACATCAGAAGACTAGAAACATGCTCAGGGACAGGTTAAAATATGAAACTGTTTTCATAGTTCAGAAAGTGGGCAATCATTTGGCTTACTTTGTTGTGCTTTTGTATACTTGTTCGGCTGAGATATTAAGCCTCAACTGCGGTAATTAAAATAAATTTCACTTGGCATTATCATGACGTGGAAGACTACCCATGTCTTTATAAATGGGGGTCAGAAGTTGTTTCGTTTGCTCTTTTGTTGGCTTGCGTAATCGTCTTACGTGGCAGTGTTTGACGCCTACCTGAGAAGTAGGTATTTCAGTTAGAGGCTTCTGCCTAGAGCTGTAGTCTGGTTTTGAATGTTGAAGCTGGGCTAGACCATGAAAGTTGGTTTTGTTCCAAAGACTGGATGAAATGGTGGCAGAACGGTGATGCTTAAGGTGGCTTTTACTTTCATCTATCCATCAGAGAAGCAACATACCAAGGGAGTGCATTAGGATCTCTAAGCTTTCCTTTCTTCCCAGTGGAAGCCACTCACATGCACACAAAGTGAAGAATGTGGCAAGTCAGAGCAACTGAGAAGTGTGGGTTTGCAGACCTTCATGGAGTGACTGGGAGCAAGATCACGTCACCTTCAAAGAAGTTCCTGCTGTGCCGCACTTGGGAATTCTGTGCTCTGTATATTGATGTGTCATCTCGTCTGCTCAGGTGTCAGTGCAGGCAGGCTTGAACTTGGGCTGCGGCAATGCTGAACTTGATGTTTGTTAATAGCCAGTTGTTTTCAACATTGGTCACGCCGTTGAATTTTTCCTAATAGAAGTTAATGAAAGGACTGTTGTTACAGATAAGTGTGTAAATTTAATCTTCTCAACTTTGGATCAGGATCTCTTTTGCTTCATCTACCAGGGTGGTGTACTTCACCAGTGTTTTTTCTGGATCCCAGTGGAAAATGCTGAGTTTTGAAGTAATCAGTAAGTTTCTTTTTGGGGAGAAAGAGAGAAAGAGAACGTGCATGTGTGCGCAAGTAGGTGAGGGGCAGAGGGAGAGAGAAAATCTTAAGTAGGCTCCGTGCCCAGTGCAGAGGCCAACACAAGGCTTGATCCCAGAACCATGGGATCATGACCTGAACCAACATCAATGAGTTCAATGCTTAACCCACTGAGCCACCCAGGCATCCCAAAGTAATGAGTAATTTTACGCACAATAAAAGGAGAATGATTTTAAACACAGTATATCCTGAAATTACTCATCACCGTTGAATTATTTTGGTCATTGAGAAGTCTTCTTAGATTAGGGTTGACCTTTTCATTAGATCAATTGCTAAATTATTGACAGGCAAGCAATTAATCCTAAAATGAGGGTTTAGACCTAAACGCCTCTACTTAACATTTTATTACACTTAGAACATTATTGTATCTTTGAAGACAGCTTTTTTTTATGATTATGTTGATATTTATTAAAATCGATATGGCTTACATAGAACTATTCACGAATTTTTCATACAAATTTCTTTCAATCTGCTCTTGTCCCTCTCTTTCCATCATGGGGGATATAATGGATAGTTAATAATTCAGTGCTAACCAGTGACAATGTATGAAAGACTTCCAGAATTCAGGTAGCTTAAACTAGTCTTAAAGGATTTCTGAACTCCATTGTATTTGGAAATTACTGTATTAATTTAGATAAATTTTAAGCATACATTTTTGCATGCTATTTTTTTAATATATAAAATTTTCTGGTAATTATTTTGTCTTTAAGGAAAACTGGTACAAAAACCAAGGGACTATGAGTGATGGAGTCATTGACATGACTGATTTCAGTGTCTCTAAGTAAATTAGTTAAGTTATGCTTGTCTCTTTCATTAAAAGCACTATTACACAGGCTGATGCAAAAGATGACTGTGGTAAATGGATTTTCAGGTCATTTCTGATAAAGTTAAATGTGGTTGTCTTTTCAATTGATCATTCTGCATCTTTTCCAGACTGTCCATCCATCTCTTAGAACAGCCTGTTCAATAAGCTCTACAGGAAATAATTTGGGCAATTTTAAAGAAAGTGCATCTTTAGATTAAATGGCTTTGGAGTGTTTTTATTTCCTGCCAAGATGGATAAGAATATATTTCAAAGGGTGTTAATTTCCTGTTTTATAATTATTCAGTTTCCGTGGGAAGTAAGTATTTAAATAAATCCCAAATAAACATCATGAAAGTTCTTTGAATCTCAGGGGAGACACAATTAATTCAACTAAGTTTGATCCATGAGAATCTGTTGTTCCCTTAACTCTGCATTTCCATTTGCTAGATCATGTTATTAGTTAATTAGGATGAATTTATAAAAATTTCATATTATTTAAGTATTGAATAATACTTTGGAGCAGTGCCGCAGAAATGCTATTCAATGTGATAACAACTATCTATCTATCTATATAGTGATAGACACTTTTATTTCATAGAAGACTATTTAAGAGATAAGCAATTTCATGATCAGTGGGCATTTGTGTTCTCTAAATGAATCTCTAATATGATTCTTTTAAAGGATACAAGAAAAAAAAGAAGAAATTTAACTGAAGGCATAGAAAGGGATTTGACAGGCAAGGGGGAGAGTAGGTATGGACATTTAGGGTAAAATAGAAGCACATCAGAATAATCTCGGTGTGGCATACAGACCAAGAAGAAAGCTGATGACAATAGCACAGTGTGATAAAGACCATGATCGAGGCCATGCAGGAAGTGTTGAGGATCTAGGGAAAGGTGTATAACCCAGTCTAATGAGTATCTGGAAAGCGTCGGGGGACCATAAGATTAAGCCGAATCTGATACATTTCAGTAGGAATTAGTCACACTGTTGTGCTGATGCTCATGAAAAAATTCTGAGCACGTACTTAATGTTGAAAACAATAGTAAGAAGAAGTAAGCTCACTACTTGGGAGATTTTGAGAGATGCTAAATTATAATGGGGAAAAAAGAGCAAAAACAGATCCATGAGAAGAGATGGTTGGGAAGGTGGAAAAAGTTTAAACAACCCTGCAAGATAGAAATTACAGACTGAAATAAGTGAAGCGAAATATACAGGAGTGCACAGCCAAACCAAATGACATTAGTCTCTAGAACCTGACATGTCCGAGGGTGTACTGCGAGAACTTGAAATTGTGCTTTCACTGAAAAACGATGGAGACCATATGTTTTCTTTGATTTCAAAGTAAAAGAAAGGATGAGACTCTAAAAACAAAAAATAAGTTGGGCTTATCGAAAGTATATGTGTATTTATAATCCTAAGAAGAAATTAAGAATTTGGACAAAGATTTCCACAGAGAGTAAGTCCTTGTGGATTCTTATAGGAGAAAAACAGAACAAAGCAAAACAAAGGACACCATCAAAATGATGAAAAATAGACAAAGGCATGGAACGTAAGATATACCCACATGATGGTTTCTCATTTAACCATGAACATTAACGTGCATGAAAAATTCTGAGGGTGTGGGAAAGTGCTTTATTGTTTCTTAATTGAATTATAATTAACATACACTGTTATATGAGTTCCAGGTATACAGCAAAATGATTCAACAATTCTATACATTACTCAGTGCTCATCGTGAAAATTGTACTCTTAACACCCTTGATCCATTTCATCCATCCTCCCACCTCTCCCCTCTGGTATCCAGCAGCGTATTCTCTTTTTATTGTCTCTTGGCTAATTTGTTTTGTTTCTTAAGTTCCACATACGAGTGGAATCATGGTATTTGTCTTTCTCTGACTCGTTTCACTTAGCATTATACCTTCCAGGTCCATCCGGTTGTTGCAAATGGCAAGATTTCCTGCTTTTTTATGGCTGAGTAATATTCCATTGTATACATACTCTGTATCTTCCTTATCCATTCGTCTATGGATATACAGTTGTTTTGCTTCCATACGTTGGCCATTGTAAATGCTGCAGTAAACGTAGGGGTGCGTGTATCCCTGCAAACTAGTGTTTTTGTTTTCTGTGGGCAAATACCTCGTAGTGGAATTGCTAGATAGTATGACATTTCTATTTTTAAGTTTTTAAGGAGCCTCCACACCGTTTTCCACAGTGGCTGCATTCTCAGTCAGTAGTGCGTGAGGATTCCTTTTTCTCCACACTCTCACCAAAACTTGTTATTTCTTGTGTTTTTGATTTTAGCCATTTTGATAGCTGTAAGGTGATATGTCATTGTGTTTTTTATTATTTTTTTCTTTCTTATTTTTATTTCTTTACTGTTTATCTTTGAGAGAGCGTGGGAGTCAGGGAGGGGCAGAGAGAGAGGGAGACACAGATTCGCAAGCAGGCTCCAGTCTCTGAGCTGTCAGCACAGAGCCTGACACGGGGCTCAAACTTGTGAACCATGAGATCATGACCTCAGCTGAAGTAGGATCCTGAACCAGCTGAGCCACCCAGATGCCCCATCTCATTGTGGTTTTGATTTGCATTTCCCTGATGTTTGGTGATGTTGAGCATCTTTTTATGTGTCCGTTGGACATATGTATGTCTTGTTTGGAAAAATGTCTATTCAGGTCCTCTAACCATTTTTAATCAGATTATTTTTGTTTTTGTTGACTTATATACACTTTATATATATTGGATATTAACCTTTTATTGGATAAATCATTTGTAAACATCTTCTCCAATTCAGTAGATTACCATTTTGTGGTGTTGATGGTTTTCTTTTCTGTGAAAACCTTTTTATTTTGGTATAGTTCCAGTAGTTTAATTTTGCTTTTGTTTCCTTTGCCGGAGGAGACATGTCTAGAAAAATGTTGTTAAAACCAATGTCAAAGAAATTAGTGCCTATGTATTCTTACAGGAGTTTTATGGCTTCAGGTCCCACATTTAGGTCTTTAATCCATTTTAGTTTATTTTTGTGTCTGGTTCAAGAAAGTGGTCCACTTTTGTTCTTCTGCATGTAGCTGTCTGGTTTTCCCAATGCCATTTGTTGAAGACACTATCTTCCCGTTGCATATTCTTGCCTCCTTTGTCATAGATTAATTGACCACATAAACAGGGGTTTTATTTCTGGACCCTCTGTTCTATTCCATCCGTCTATTCATGCCAATACCATACCGTTTTGATTACTATAACTTTGTGGTATATCTTGCAATCTGGGATTGTGATACCTGCAACTTTGTGCTTCTTTTTCAAGGTTACTTGGGCTGTTCAGACTCTTTGTGGTTCCATACAAATTTTATACTTTGATAAAGCATTTTGTTATTATAAGTCATAGGATCCACCCCAATTGCCCTTCGAGGAAGGACCTGCTGTCCCCGCTGCGGGAAATACTGTCAGTGGACAGCCTTCTGCTGTCAGCCTCTTCAAGGATAGCCTCAGCTGCATAGGATCATGCCATCCTGGGGATGGCTCACCTCTGATGCCTAACGAGGCAGGATGTAAAGGCCTAGCCATTTCCGCCTACCATGGACAACTCTGCCAGCTCAACTCTGGAGCTCCCCATGAGTTTGGCTGAACATGGCAGACCTGCATCCTGGCCCGCTTTCTCCCTCTGCACAATCCTGCCGTCCTTCCCTCTTTTCCCTAGGCGTTGATCCCAAAGGGAAACTCCGGTCGACTTCCTGCATGCTAACTCCATCTCAGAGTCTGCTTCCCAAAGAACCCACCCCAAGACCATGTTTACAGGATAAAACTGATGCCACTCGCGAATTTAAGAATTAAAATACAACCATCTCCTTTGAAGCCCCATGCAGAGTGTCTCCAATGTCCAGTCATTGCCGCTCATCCCAGAGGTGACCACTCTTTTAAATGGCATTTAAGTGTACCATACTCTGTTCTCTTTTATGAATTTAATCACATGTTTGTATTTGTAAATGTGATGTTTTCTTTTGCATATTTTTGAAACTCATATACATGGAAGTGGTCTGTTATATTATTCTTCATTTTGTTTTTGTTGTCAGGGCATCTGAAGTTTCAAGGAAAAAGAAGATGAGCTCACAAGGCAAAATAATAAGACAACTGAAAAATTAAGCATTATTAATGAAGGGCAGAGAAATAACTTACACTTGAAAAAGCCTTAGCACATACTTTTCTCACCATCTGATTTGCCCCTGCCTCCTTTCTCTACCTGGCAGAGACCTTGTCTAAATACATCTTTTCTTTCCTCAATGATTTTTCCCACTTCTCCTCGGTTGAGTTTCTTGCCGTCTCTCTCCCTCATTGCCATATTTTATTTTATTATCTGAATCCCAAGTATCTGTTTTACTAAATAATACAGCCGGATCAGAATAAGCCTGGCTGAGGCAGAATTATCTAAAAGGCCTCTCTACCGTGACCTTGGGGATCTTGGAACCAAATACCGCGTTTCTCTTTGCAACTGTACCGATCTGGGTTAATGAACAAATTATAAAGCCCACAAAATAGGAATGGAATGAGAAGAGCCTAGTATTTCCCACAGAGTTAGATAAACCTTAAGTTACAGTGAAAACAAATTACAGCTATACTATTGAGGAGATCTGATAAATATTTGAATTCCTGTTTACTAGAGAGCTTGGTGAAACCATTACCCAGGTGAGTTCTTGGCCCTTTGCATTGTCTGTTGATCTTCCTCTGCGTGTTCCACAGACTCTTGTTTTCTTATCTGAGATAGATTAAAGTTCTCTTTATCGGCCTGTGAGCCGTGTGTTCCTGTAGGTCTTGGAATACTTGCTTCTCTGCTTCTGTGCTGTGAAGCATTCCAGCTGTGCATCAGCAGTGAAGGAATACCTCCTGGGCTTAGTCAAAGCTGAAATTCTTTTTCTGATGACAAAAAGGTAGAGTTCCTTCCATTGGCCCTGGTAACGACTCCTTGTGGGCTCTTTTCCACACGGGCTTGCACTAGCATAATGACCTGCACATAATAATCTTTCAGTTTATGGTTGGAAAGTCCATCAACAATCAATGCCCAAATGAAATCTCTATAAGGTAAATTGCATGTTTGGATTTGTCATTTAAAGCAAATATATTTGAGGTGCCTGGGTGCCTTCGTCGGTTAAGCATCTGACTCTTGGTTTCAGCTCAGGTTATGATCTGGCCGTTTCATGAGTTCAAGCCCTGCGTGGGGCTCTGTGCCAACAGCACGGAGCCTCCTTGGGAGTCTCTCTCTCCCTCTCTCTCTCTCTCTGCCCCTCCCCCACTCAGGCTATCTCTGTCTCTCTCCAGATAAATAGATAAACTTTAAAAAAAACTTTAAAGAAGATACACTTAACATAAAATTCTTTTTACGAGAGTCATTGAGACAGTTTAGCCACATTTCCAATTATCCAGAGAATTGACTTTTAATTCCTATGAGTGAGTGGTGGCTATTACCTATACTTGAGAATTGCAGGGATTCTGTGGAGAGCAAATGATCAGAAATTAACGTCCATCAATCATTTACTATGGGACATGGGGACCGACTTTGGTCATTGAATAAATAAAATTTCAAAAGATTTTGTCACGTGCTCAGATTTCTTAAGAATCTAAAATGGACTTGCCAGTTTAGAGGAAAATGACCCCAAAGGAGTGAAAATAAAAGCTCTCAGGGGTGTGTTGGTTTGGAGAAATATTATAAACATTTTATGTAGCTCAATTTACCATCCCTACATTATCTGCATTGTGTAAATGCACCGTAACATAGGCCACTGTTCTGTACTGTTTCAGGTAATTCTCCTTCACAATGGGTAGATATGACTATTCAGTTCCACATCAATATATTTATACCTGATGCAGGGGATATGGAGGGCTGTGCTATATGTGGCTCATAAATCAATACAAAATGAGGCCACGTTCATGCACCATTTACAGTGAAGTTTTGTATATCCTGCATCCAAATAATTACACCTATTATGTTCCATGTTTTAAGGAAAAAAATCACATCTTTTCTGCTGTAGAAAATTGCCTTCTAAGTATATAACTGATTTCTGAACCAAACGTAATAGGCAGCCTCAAAGTTAAAGCAATACTCTTACTCTGCACTTGGATAACCACTGGGATCTCAGACCATAGTCATTCTAATTGATTTTGTTTCAGACTGTTTGTTCACTATTAATCGAAAAATGTATTGGGATGTATTATGACCCAATACTTATCTATGCAATAGTATGAATTAGTATAAATATTAGAAAATAAAGAGTAATAATTGATGGGGAAAATATATACGTATATATAAAACACGTATGCAAACCTTTAAACAATGCAGGTTCTTACAAACAAGTTCAAATGCTTTATCTTCCATCTGTGTTGTATTAAACAATATTTTTTACAACAAGGGTGAAGATATTCCCTTTTCTTTGTCATATAGTTGATACTTTAAAAAGTCAATAAGCCCAACTGAGACTCTGATTAGTTTGAGTAGATCATACTTTAGCAACCAAATGCCGTTGTAATTCTACTCCTTGAACCTAGAGCCCCTTTTAAGATTATCATTGTTTTATATATTACCTTGTTACACCCTTTTATTTCAAATGAGTAATAATGTACCCTAAGGGCATTAGCAATGGGGCCATAGATAAATGACCTATTTATCTGTCCATAATCAACATAACACATCTACCCAACATTATTTGCACAATATCCTTTAGAGAGGATAGGGAAGAATGATACTCATGTTGAGAGAAATGCGTATATATATTTTGCATGAATTTTCAAGACCTGAGCTTTAAAGAAATTTTGACTATAAACCTGGTCGCCGCACACGCGCAGGCCCTCTCCTGAAGCAGAGACAAAGAAGCTGGGAGCCAGGCAACACTTTCCTGCGCCCTTTCATTCAGTTCTCCATGTGCAACTTCAAAGTGAGAGTTCTAAAATGTATGTCAGATCTTCTTTCTCAAATCCCTGGGAGGGCAAATGCCATTCACGCCTTGACAGGCATTGTCTCTTGATGGACCCTCATAGCACGTGTCCTTCACCTCCAGCCCAATACTGCGGCTTGCCATTATGGTATTTTACAGTCGAACTGAATTTCTATCAGTTTCCCAAAATGAAATGCTGTATGGTGATGTCAGGCATATGACTTGCCTCTACAGCCATCTTACCCATCCCTTATCCTATTCTTTAGATTTCTGCTTAGCCGTAAATATGGGATTTGTTTCAAGGCAATGGTACAGAGCATTATTATAATTAAATGAAAGGAGAGCTCATCATAGCTGGGTGCCATTCTAGGAAAAGTGGCCATCAAGAGTTACGGCAGAGTGAATGGGAAGCTAGAAAGTATCTTGACTAAGAGGTGTGCTGAGAGCACCCGTTGAGCATCCCATGGGAGTTGTCCGTGAGCTATCATCTCTGAAGGGAAGCCTACAGACCCTGTGGAGACAGATCATTCTGACTAGATGGAGGGGGTGGGGAGGGAACCCTTGAGTTCCTTTCATTTAACACCCCACCCAGGGGCATGTCTTATTAGGTGATTTCTAGGGAGACTGTGTACCCAGGTGCAAGGCCCTTGCATCATCCCATTTTGTTGCGTGGCTCTTTTCTTTACTTCCTTCCCTCCCTTCTTCCTTTGGTGTTTTCCTTCTAATATAAAGACTTCAAAAGTATACCTCTCTTCTATCTTTTTTCTTCTCCCTCAAGAACCAAACACTTCATTGGATGTTTGCTTGTATTTTGCTGGAAACAACCTTTTGATTGATTGCCTGGCCGACAATATCCCTCCAATCTTTCTTTCATGGATACTGTGGTTCCTTTAAGGAGATTCTTCTCAATAAATTCCCCTTGATTTTAAGTTATTTGTTTTTTTTATCATGATCTACCTATGTTCCGTTAATGTTCTTCCCACCTGCAGCTAAAACTATTCAGATCTGAAACACTTAATCATTTTTCTGATACACTAGATCTCTGAATGATGTTTGGACTTTTGCTTTCCATTATTCTATTCAATTCAGTCATTCACAATGAGATCTAGCCTCCTGAATCCTGCTGGTTTGTTTCTAGCATTACTTTCTTCTTCCAGTATTAGCCTCCCTAAAACTCCTATTTATATTATGGCTTCTCCTGAGTTAGAGAGAAAGAGTATCAGGATTGTATCCACAGTACAAATACTAGCATTTATTTTTACTAGGCACCATCTGTCAATCAGAATCTGACCTAGCTGACGGGGTGAGCGGCATAGACTATTTTACCACGGTTGACAGGTGTAACTCCCTCTGCTCAGTACAGAGGCCTGGGTTGGGATAGATTCCACGATTCAGATGAAGATGGAAACGGCGATGTTGGGAGATTGGGGGTATTAGATCAGTGTTTTTGCCTAACGTTTTTCAAGGTATTTGGGAGCTTCTGTGTAGGAATTGTTCCATTTTCTGTGTGTATTTGTATTGGTCTCGTTTTATTTATTTCGCACTGTGGACGTTTGCTTTTGGAGGAGGGCACAACCCAATCCTTCAAGCTGCTTTTCCAAATAAATTAGTGTGTGTGTGTGTGTGTGTGTGTGCGCGTGCGTGCGCGTGTGTGTGTACAGACACGTACCCCACAGGGGAGGGAGGATGCTGTATTTTTCTGCATGGTCGGGTCTTTGGCACTTGAAGAAGATGACATTCTCTGCTGTTCTCTTCCCTGTGTCATTAACATTGCTCTGTTATTGCTAAATGATTCGTTATTGATTTTATATGAACTGCAAATCATAAATCAATCTCAAAATAGCAGTCTTAGTATCAGCAATGAAAATACCACATCTTTTTTAAAGCTAAGACCATCTAAATTATTTTCATGTTAATTGCATTTTGCCTGATTATTGCATTATATGTATTAATGAAGCAAAGGCAAAACACAACTAGACCTGGATGCATCTGGATTACGGAAAGAAAGAGGAGATTTTTGTCTAGTGGAGGTAGGGTACTTAATCTGTTGCAGCTTCTTATCTCTGCTTATCATTGTAAATGGAGATTTGGGTTTGGTCTCAACTGCCCCAAGTGTAGGTTTAGGCAAATCATTTCTACTGCCTGGGTTTCACATTCCTAACCTGTAAATTACGGAAGTGAGATTATATGGGTGTCTTTCGAACTGTAATATTCTGTGATTCTGTCATTGGCCTGACACACACACACACATGCACACACACATTTGCACATGCATATATACATATGCATACACACTCAATTTATTTTTCTGCAGACTAAATGTAAAAAAAAAAACAGCGTATGTTTGAACATTTTGAACTTTTGGGTAACAAATTTACGTGATGATATGATCCCACTGCATATACTTTCTAGCTGTTCTTAGCTTGCTGGGTTCAGCTGTCCATTGATCCACCTGGCACCAAGAGGCTTCATGGTAGAGAAGAGGTTTGCATCTTAAAAGGAGAAGGTGCGAGGGGCGGGGTGCCTGGGTGACTGAGTGGGTTAAGCATCTGACTCTTGGTTTTGGTTCAGGTCATGATCTCATGGTTTCGTGGGTTTGAGCCCTGGGTCGGGCTCCACGCTGACAGTTTGGAGGCTGTCTGGGATTCTCTCTCTCCCTCTCTTTCTGCCCCTTCTTCACTCATACTGTCTCTGTCTCTTTCAAAATAAACTTCAAAAAAATCTTTAATTAAAAGAAGGGAGAAGAGGATATAAATTGGTGGAGCAGGGGAAAGAAGGCAGCCTAAACCTAGTAGAAAAAGTTCAGCATTAAAATTATTACAGCATCTCCTGAGGATGATGGGAGACTGGTTTAAATGAATGGAGGTATTCTCATTGGGGAATAAGCGGAAATAAAGTCAGACTAAAGAGATTTTTAAAGACCAGGCAGAAGGTAGGACTAGCCATTGGATGGTTTTGGATGGGATAGTTTATTGATTGTTTTGAAGCTGGGGAATGATTGTTCTGGCAGTGAATGGTGTGCAGTCTAAATTTGGGAGCCCGAGATTGATAGACAGGATATCAATGGGAAGCAGTTGTAGTGATCTAAAATAGGAGGTGACAAGAGCCTATGTCACAGTGTGACAAGAAAAGTCTGAGATAGGTGGCAATGAGTAACTGACAGTGTATGATCCTACTTTGACTCCTCCCAGTATCCTAAAATATCATATGCATTTCTGGCCAGGGAGGTTGAGCTAACGATGTAGTCACGGAATGACAGCAGTTTGGAAAAGGAGAAGTCTCAGAGAAGAGAAAGAATTTAGTTTTCCACCAAACTTGTGTTTCTTAGGTTAGGGAACTTGAAGTATCCTAACGGTGCTCTAAATTAAAATGGAGCCCAAATGAGACATCAGGTGAATAGATATTGATTAGGAAGCCATCTCTGCATAGGTAGCAGTTGAAACCAAGAATTGAACCCGCTCTCACTGAAAATTGTCTCACCTTAGGGTTTCCGCTCTTTAGTATGCAAATCTGGGCAAGTTTATTGGTTTCAGACAAAGTGAAAATATCACTTTCACCTCCCCCTGCCTTCTCTTTTACCTGCAAGTATAAATGAAAGTCTGTTCTTCTTTAGTCACAAGAACGGATTTAGAAATGGGTATGGAGGGTGGGGGAGAGGGGAAAGTGGGTGATGGGCATTGAGGAGGGCACCTGTTGGGATGAGCACTGGGTGTTGTATGGAAACCAATTTGACAATTGTATATATACATATATGTGTGTGTGTGTGTGTGTGTGTGTGTGTGTGTGTATACACACACACACA